>NW_027094301.1:0-130695 GCF_029207755.1 Chamaea fasciata | reverse complement strand
GCTGGCGTCGCGTTCTGATTGGTCGGCGCGGCGCGATGGGGCGTGGCCTTTAAAAGGGCGGGAAAAGGCGCTGAGGGGGAGGGGGAAGGACCCGCCGCCATTTTGTCCGCGGCGCCTCAGGGGGAAGGCGGCGGCGGCGGCGGTTCCGGGCTCGTTTTTTAATGGCGAATTTTCCGCTTTTACCGCCGCGTTCCGCCCTTGGCGCGCCTCCGCCGAGTCTCCGAGTGTCCCCGCGGCGGTTTGGGCGCGCCCCGGGCCGGGGCTCGCCCTCAGGATTTGGAGGTGACGAGGGGTCACACCCCGCCCGGGCCTCGGCGTGTCCGCGGCGCCCGAAGGTGCGGCCGCCGCCTCCAGCGAGTTCCACTCTTTCCTTTAAATTACAGATTTAATAATGGTTTAAAAAGACACGAGCGAGGAGACGGAACAAGCGAAGCTTCTCGGCCGAGGTTTGGCACAGGGTTTACCCGGAGCTCCCCTCACCCTTTTAGGACTTCAGTGTTGAATATTCAATAGACCTTAATCAAACTATTATTATTATTAGTTTTTTTTAAGCATCCCCCGATGGTTTTATCGATGGATTTCGTGGGTGGATTTCAGTCTGGCAACGCGGCTTGAAATTTTTCTCCTTGACGTTTTTGCTGGTTCTTTTTTTTTTTTTTTTTCACTGAAATAAGAAAACCAAAAAAGTTCAAGCTTTTAAAACCTCGCGGTTTTAAACTCTGTGGTATAACCAGAAGACGATAAACATCAATCGCAAGAGTCGTTCCTCCCGAGCCGCGGGCGGTGGCGGAAGCGGTTTCTCGCTGTTCCCTCTCGCAGGAATTCGGAGGGAAAAAGGCGCAGAAGGTGCGGGCAGTGGGGGGTGGGTGTTCGCTGCCCGGCTTCCGTCCCCGCTCCTTCATTTCTTGAGCAAAACCCTGGGTTAGTTGAGCCCCTCCGGGGCCGCTTTTAGACACATTTTGGACACGATTTCACTTAGTTTTGCTCCGGTTTTGCCCCAGTTTTTACCCCCTTTTCCCCCCGCTTTGGGCACGATTCGTCCCCCTTAATTCCCGTTTTTCCCCATTTTTCTCCGTTTCCCCTCTTTTATCCCCGTTTTTCCCCCATTTTGGACACAACTTGACTCAATTTCCCCCCATTTTACCCCATTTTTTGACACAATTTTTCCCCGTTTTTCCCCCCATTCTACCCAGCCCCGGCCCTCTCCCTTCCCGGGGGTGTCCCCCAGTGTCCCCAGTGTCCCCCCCAGTGTCCCCCCCAGTGTCCCCCAGTATCCCCAGTGTCCCCAGTGTCCCAGTATCCCCAGTGTCCCCAGTGTCCCCAGTGTCCCCCAGTGTCCCCAGTGTCCCCCCAGTATCCCCCAGTGTCCCCAGTGTCCCCCCAGTGTCCCCCAGTATCCCCAGTGTCCCCCAGTATCCCCAGTGTCCCCAGTGTCCCCCCAGTGTCCCCAGTGTCCCCAATGTCCCCAGTGTCCCCCAGTATCCCCAGTGTCCCAGTGTCCCCAGTGTCCCCAGTGTCCCCCAGTATCCCCAGTGTCCCAGTGTCCCCCAGTGTCCCCAGTATCCCCAGTATCCCCAGTGTCCCCATTGTCCCCAGTATCCCCAGTGTCCCCCAGTATCCCCAATGTCCCCAGTGTCCCCCAGTGTCCCCAGTGTCCCCAGTATCCCCAGTGTCCCCAGTGTCCCCAGTATCCCCAATGTCCCCAGTGTCCCCAGTGTCCCCAGTGTCCCCAGTATCCCCAGTGTCCCCAGTATCCCCAGTGTCCCCCAGTGTCCCCAGTATCCCCAGTGTCCCCAGTGTCCCCAGTATCCCCAGTATCCCCCAGTGTCCCCAGTGTCCCCAGTGTCCCCAGTGTCCCAGTGTCCCAGTATCCCCAATGTCCCCCAGTATCCCCAGTGTCCCAGTGTCCCCAGTGTCCCCAGTGTCCCCAGTATCCCCAGTGTGTCCCAGTGTCCCCAGTGTCCCCAGTATCCCCAGTATCCCCAGTGTCCCCATTGTCCCCAGTATCCCCAGTGTCCCCAGTATCCCCAATGTCCCCAGTGTCCCCAGTGTCCCCAGTGTCCCCCAGTATCCCCAGTGTCCCCAGTGTCCCCCAGTATCCCCAATGTCCCCAGTGTCCCCCAGTGTCCCCAGTGTCCCCAGTATCCCCAGTGTCCCCAGTATCCCCAGTGTCCCCAGTGTCCCCAGTATCCCCAGTATCCCCAGTGTCCCCCAGTATCCCCAGTGTCCCCAGTGTCCCCCAGTATCCCCAGTATCCCCAGTGTCCCCAGTGTCCCCGCAGTGTCCCCAGTGTCCCCAGTGTCCCCAGTGTCCCCAGTGTCCCCCAGTATCCCCAGTGTCCCCCAGTGTCCCCCAGTATCCCCAGTATCCCCAGTGTCCCCAGTGTCCCCCCAGTGTCCCCAGTATCCCCAGTATCCCCAATGTCCCCCAGTGTCCCCAGTGTCCCCAGTGTCCCCAGTATCCCCAGTGTCCCCAGTATCCCCAGTGTCCCCAGTGTCCCCAGTGTCCCCAGTGTCCCCAGTGTCCCCAGTGTCCCCAGTGTCCCCCCAGTATCCCCAGTGTCCCAGTATCCCCAGTGTCCCCAGTATCCCCAGTATCCCCAGTGTCCCCCAGTGTCCCCAGTGTCCCCAGTGTCCCAGTATCCCCAGTGTCCCCAGTGTCCCCAGTGTCCCCAGTGTCCCAGTATCCCCAGTGTCCCCAGTATCCCAGTGTCCCCAGTGTCCCCCGCAGTGTCCCCAGTGTCCCAGTATCCCCCAGTGTCCCCCAGTATCCCCAGTATCCCCAATGTCCCCAGTGTCCCCAGTGTCCCCCAGGTGTCCCCCAGTGTCCCCCAGTGTCCCCCAGTGTCCCCAGTAGTCCCCCAGTATCCCCAGTATCCCCAGTGTCCCCCAGTATCCCCAGTATCCCCAGTATCCCCAGTATCCCCAGTAGTCCCCCAGTGTCCCCAGTGTCCCCCAGTGTCCCAGTGTCCCCCCAGTGTCCCCAGTGTCCCCAGTCCCCAGTGTCCCCAGTGTCCCCCCCAGTATCCCCAGTATCCCCAGTGTCCCCAGTGTCCCCAGTGTCCCCAGTGTCCCCAGTGTCCCCAGTGTCCCCAGTATCCCCAGTGTCCCCAGTGTCCCCAGTGTCCCCAGTATCCCCAGTATCCCCAGTATCCCCCAGTGTCCCCAGTGTCCCCAGTGTCCCCAGTGTCCCCAGTATCCCCAGTGTCCCCAGTGTCCCCAGTATCCCCAGTATCCCCAGTATCCCAGTGTCCCCAGTGTCCCCAGTGTCCCCAGTCAGTCAGTCCCCAGTATCCCCAGTATCCCCAGTGTCCCCAGTATCCCCAGTATCCCCAGTGTCCCCAGTATCCCCCAGTATCCCCCAGTGTCCCCAGTGTCCCCAGTGTCCCCCCAGTGTCCCCCAGTATCCCCAGTATCCAGTATCCCCAGTGTCCCCAGTATCCCCAGTGTCCCCAGTGTCCCCCAGTGTCCCCAGTAGTCCCCAGTGTCCCCAGTAGTCCCCAGTATCCCCCCAGTGTCCCCCCAGTGTCCCCAGTGTCCCCAGTATCCCCAGTATCCCCAGTATCCCCAGTATCCCCAGTGTCCCCCAGTGTCCCCCCAGTGTCCCCCAGTGTCCCCAGTCCCCAGTATCCCCAGTATCCCCAGTGTCCCAGGTCCCCAGTATCCCCAGTGTCCCCCCAGTATCCCCAGTATCCCCAGTGTCCCCAGTGTCCCCAGTATCCCCAGTGTCCCCAGTATCCCCAGTGTCCCCCCAGTATCCCCAGTATCCCCAGTGTCCCCCAGTGTCCCCAGTATCCCCCAGTGTCCCCCAGTGTCCCCGCAGTGTCCCCGCAGTGTCCCGCTCCCAGTATCCCCAGTGTCCCCCAGTGTCCCCCAGTGTCCCCCCCAGTGTCCCCAGTGTCCCCCGCAGTGTCCCCCGCTGTCCCCCGCTGGCTGTTCCCCCCCGGCCGCCCCCCCCCGCGCTCTCAATGCCGCCGCTGTTCCCGCTCTGAGCCGCCTTTGTTCCCCCCCCGCCCGCGGCCGCCGTTGCCATGGCGACCGTGTCCCCGATGTCCCCCCCCGGTGTCACCCGCCGCCGCCCGGGAGGGGACAGCGCGGGGACACCCCCCGGGGCCCTTTGGGGGGGGTCCCGTTGTGCTTTGGGGGGTGCTGGTGTCACCCCGGGGTGTCCCCAGTGTCCCCCAATGTCCCCAATCCCCTTTGGGGGTCCCCAGTGTCACCCCGGGGTGTCCCCCAGTGTCCCCTCGGTGTCCCCCAGTCCCCCCTCTGGGGTGTCCCCAGTGTCCCCTTGGTGTCCCCAAACCCCTTTTGGGGTGTCCCCCAGTGTCCCCTTGGTGTCCCCAAACCCCTTTGGGGGTCCCCAGTGTCCCCCTCGGTGTCCCCCAAACCCCTTTGGGGTGTCCCCCAGTGTCCCCCTCGGTGTCCCCAAACCCCTTTGGGGGTCCCCAGTGTCCCCTCGGTGTCCCCCAAACCCCTTTGGGGTGTCCCCAGTGTCATCCCGGGGTGTCCCCCAAACCCCTTTGGGGTGTCCCCAGTGTCCCCTCGGTGTCCCCCAAACCCTCTTTGGGGTGTCCCCCAGTGTCCCCTTGGTGTCCCCAAACCCCTTTGGGGTCCCCAATCTCCCTTTTTTGATGTCCCCAATCTCCCCTGGATGTCCCCAGTTCCCTTTGGGGGTCCTCAATTCCCTTTTGGGGTCCCCCAAACCCTCCCTCAATGTCCCCAAATCCCCTTTGGGGTCCCCAAATCCCCCCTCGATGTCCCCGAATCCCCTTTTTGGGGTCCCCCAATCCCCCCTCAATGTCCCCAAACCCCCCCTTTAATGTCCCCCAAATCCCTTCTGGGTGTCCCCAAACCCCCCCGGAGATCCCAAATCCCCTTTTTGGGGTCCCAAATCCCCCCTCGATGTCCCCGAATCCCCTTTTTGGGGTCCCCAACCTCCCCCCTGGAGATCCCAAATCCCCTTTTTGGGGTCCCAAATCCCCCCTCGATGTCCCCGAATCCCCTTTTTGGGGTCCCCCAACCTCCCCCTGGAGATCCCAATCCCCTTTTTTGGGGTCCCAAATCCCCCCCTGGGGTCCCCAATCCCCCCCTCAATGTCCCCAAACCCCCTTTGGGGTCCCCCAAATCCCCTTCAATCTCCCCAATTCTGCTTTTGGGGTCCCCAATTTCCCAGCCTGGGGTCCCCCAAATCCCCTTTCTGGGTCCCAAATCCTCCCCTGGGGTCCCCCGAACCCCCTTTAATGTCCCCAAATCCCCTTTTTGGGGTCCCCAAACCCCCTTTAATGTCCCCAATTCCCTTTTGGGGTCCCCAAACCCCCTTTAATGTCCCCAATTCCCTTTTGGGGTCCCCGAACCCCCTTTAATGTCCCCCAAATCCTCCCCTGGGGTCCCCAAACCCCCTTTAATGTCCCCAAATCCCCTTTTGGGGGTCCCCGAACCCCCTTTAATGTCCCCAAATCCCCTTTTTTGGGGTCCCCGAACCCCCTTTAATGTCCCCAAATCCCCTTTTTGGGGTCCCCAAACCCCCTTTAATGTCCCCAAATCCCCTTTCTGGGGTCCCCCAAACCCCCCCTCGATGTCCCCAAACCCCCTTTAATGTCCCCAACCCCCCTTTGGGGTCCCCCAACCCTCCCCCCATCCCTCCCCATCCCCCATTTTCTCCCAGAAATTTCATTTTTTCCCCCCAAATTCTCCCTTTTTTTAATCATTTTTAAATTTCTTTCCCCCCCCCCCCCGGCTCTACAAACCACCCCCTCCCCCTTTCCCTCCTCCCCCTCCGCCATTGGGCCCGTCCTCCCGCATCTCATTAGCATCTCATCACCATCTCATTAAGGCTTTTCTCCCTTCTCTCTCTCTCTCTCTCGGGCCTCGGCAGGTGGGGAGGAGGGAGACGCGGCCGCCATGCAGCCCCCCCCCTCGCGGCGCCCCCCCCCGCGCTGCTGCTGCTGCTCTGGGCGGCGGGACACGGTGAGCGACCCCCTCCCCAAATCCCCGCGCCCCTCCCCCCCCCCCCCGAAAAAAAACCCACCCCCCAAAAAACCCCCCCGCGAGTTCTCACCCCGAAAATCCCCGCTTTTCACCCCAAAAAAACAACACCCCCCCCCCTCCCCTCCCCCCCCCGCCGTATTTTTAACCCCTCCCCCCACAATCCCGGAACCTTTTCCCAAAGCTTCTTTGCCCCCCGCCGCCCCCTTAAAAAAATTAAAAAAATAAAAATAAAAATTAAAAAAAAAAAAAAAAAATCCCGCATTTCCCCTCCCCTCCCCCCGCGCCCGCTGCCGCAGCCCCTCCCCCCTTTCCCCTCCCCCCCCCCTCTCTCTCCGTGTGTCCCCCCCCTCCCCTGGATGTCCCCCAAGGGTGTCACCTCCCCTCCCCCCCAGCCCCCCCCGCGTCCCTTTTTTGGGGGTTTTTTGTCACCCCCGATGTCCCCAATCCCCTCCCCCAATGTCCCCATTGATGATTTTTGGGGGTTTTTTGTCACCTCTGGGGGGCGGTTTGTCACCTTTGGATCCATTTTTGGGGTTTTTGTCACCTCCGGGTCCCCGTGATGTCCCCAAACCCCTCCCCCAATGTCCCCATTGATGGTTTTTGGGGTTTTGTGTCACCTCCGGGCCCATTTTTGGGGTTTTTTTGTCACCTCGATGTCCCCAAATCCCCCCCGGTGTCCCCGGTGATGGTTTTTGGGGTTTTTTTGTCACCTCTGGGGGGTTTTGTCACCTCTGGGGGGGTTTTGTCACCTCCGGGACCCTTTTTGGGGTTTTTTGTCACCCCCGTGTCCCCTCGACGTCCCCAAACGCTCCATTGGTCGTTTCTTGGGGGTTTTGTCACCTCCGGGTCCCATTTTTGGGGGTTTTTGTCACCCCGACGTCCCCCCGATGTCCCCAACCCCTCCCCCAATGTCCCCATTGATCATTTGGGGGTTTTTTGTCACCTCCGGGGGGGTTTTGTCACCTTTGGGTCCCCTTTTGTCACCTCCGGGTCCATTCTTGGGTTTTTTTTGTCACCTCGATGTCCCCAAACCCCCTCCCCGGGGGTGGGGGCGGGGACAGGGGGGTGACAATGTCACTGTCCCCCTCCCCCCGGTGCCAGGCGCCACCCGGGCTGTCCCCGAGCGGGGGTGACACCAAAACGGCGCCATTGTCACCCCTCCCCCCCCCGTTATTGTCCCCTCCCCCCCCCCGGGGGTGTCCCCGAGGGGACAAAGTGTCACTGTCCCCTCCCCCCACCCCCACCCTGGAGGGGCTTCTGGGGACATTGGGGTGACCTTGAGGAGGGGGAGGGGACGCAGGGGGCGGCGGGGGAGGGGCGGGAGAGTGCTGACGCGGCGGAATTTGGTGTCACCCCTTGTCACCCCCTTGGTCACCTCCGGTCACCTCCTGTCACCTCGTGTGTCAGGGTGTGTCACCTGTGTCACCCCCGTGTCCCCTCCTGTGTCACCCCCTGTGTCACCCCCTGTGTCACCCTGTGTCCCCCCTGTGTCACCCTGTGTCACCCCCTGTGTCACCCCCTGTGTCACCCTGTGTCACCCCCTGTGTCACCCCTGTGTCACCCCTGTGTCACCCCCTGTGTCACCCCCGTGTCACCCCCTGTGTCACCCTGTGTCACCCTGTGTCACCCCCTGTGTCCCCCCTGTGTCACCCCTGTGTTCCCCCTGTGTCCCCCCTGTGTCACCCTGTGTCACCCCCTGTGTCCCCCCTGTGTCACCCCTGTGTCCCCCCTGTGTCACCCCCTGTGTCACCCTGTGTCCCCCCTGTGTCCCCCCTGTGTCCCCCCTGTGTCACCCTGTGTCACCCCCTGTGTCCCCCCCGTGTCCCCCCTGTGTCCCCCCTGTGTCACCCCCTGTGTCACCCTGTGTCACCCTGTGTCACCCTGTGTCACCCCCTGTGTCACCCCTGTGTCACCCCCTGTGTCCCCCCTGTGTCCCCCCTGTGTCCCCCCTGTGTCCCCCCTGTGTCACCCCCTGTGTCACCCTGTGTCACCCCCTGTGTCCCCCCTGTGTCACCCCCTCTGTCACCCTGTGTCACCCCCTCTGTCACCCTGTGTCCCCCCTGTGTCACCTCCGTGTCACCCCCTGTGTCACCCCTGTGTCACCCTGTGTCACCCTGTGTCCCCCCTGTGTCACCCCCTGTGTCACCCCCTGTGTCACCCCATGTCACCCCCTGTGTCACCCCCTGTGTCACCCCCTGTGTCACCCCCTGTGTCACCCTGTGTCCCCCCTGTGTCACCTCCGTGTCACCCCCTGTGTCACCCCCTGTGTCACCCTGTGTCACCCTGTGTCCCCCCTGTGTCACCCCGTGTCACCCCCTGTGTCACCCCCTGTGTCACCCCCTGTGTCCCCCCTGTGTCACCCCCTGTGTCACCCCCTGTGTCACCCTGTGTCACCCCCTGTGTCACCCTGTGTCACCCCCTGTGTCACCCCCTGTGTCACCCTGTGTCACCCCCTGTGTCACCCCCTGTGTCCCCCCTGTGTCACCCCCTGTGTCACCCTGTGTCACCCCCTGTGTCACCCCCTGTGTCCCCCCTGTGTCACCCCCTGTGTCACCCCTGTGTCACCCCCTGTGTCACCCCCTGTGTCACCCCCTGTGTCACCCTGTGTCACCCCCTGTGTCACCCCCTGTGTCACCCCCTGTGTCCCCCCTGTGTCACCCTGTGTCCCCCCTGTGTCACCCCCGTGTCCCCTCCTGTGTCACCCCCTGTGTCACCCTGTGTCCCCCCTGTGTCACCCTGTGTCGCCCCCCGTGTCACCCCCTGTGTCACCCCCTGTGTCCCCCCTGTGTCCCCCCTGTGTCACCCTGTGTCGCCCCCCGTGTCACCCCCCTGTGTCACCCCCTGTGTCACCCCCTGTGTCACCCCCCTGTGTCACCCCCTGTGTCACCCTGTGTCACCCCCTGTGTCACCCCCTGTGTCACCCCCTGTGTCACCCTGTGTCACCCTGTGTCACCCCCCTGTGTCACCCCCTGTGTCACCCCCGTGTCACCCCCTGTGTCACCCCTGTGTCACCCCTGTGTCACCCTGTGTCACCCCGTGTCACCCCGTGTCACCCTGTGTCACCCCCTGTGTCACCCCCTGTGTCACCCCCTGTGTCACCCCCTGTGTCACCCCCTGTGTCACCCTGTGTCACCCCCTGTGTCACCCCCTGTGGTCACCCCCTGTGTCACCCCCTGTGTCACCCTGTGTCCCCCCCTGTGTCACCCCCCTGTGTCACCCTGTGTCACCCCTGTGTCACCCCCTGTGTCACCCCCTGTGTCCCCCCTGTGTCACCCCCTGTGTCACCCTGTGTCACCCCGTGTCACCCTGTGTCACCCTGTGTCACCCCCTGTGTCACCCCCTGTGTCCCCCCTGTGTCACCCCCTGTGTCCCCCCTGTGTCACCCCCCTGTGTCCCCCCTGTGTCACCCTGTGTCGCCCCCCGTGTCACCCCCTGTGTCACCCCCCTGTGTCACCCCCTGTGTCACCCCGTGTCACCCTGTGTCACCCTGTGTCACCCCCTGTGTCACCCCCGTGTCACCCTGTGTCACCCCCTGTGTCACCCCTGTGTCACCCTGTGTCACCCCTGTGTCACCCCCGTGTCACCCCCTGTGTCACCCCTGTGTCACCCCGTGTCACCCTGTGTCCCCCTGTGTCACCCCCTGTGTCACCCCTGTGTCACCCTGTGTCCCCCCCTGTGTCACCCTGTGTCACCCTGTGTCACCCCCTGTGTCACCCCCTGTGTCCCCCCTGTGTCACCCCCTGTGTCACCCCCCTGTGTCACCCCCTGTGTCACCCCCTGTGTCACCCCCTGTGTCCCCCCTGTGTCACCCCGGTGTCACCCCCTGTGTCCCCCCTGTGTCACCCCCTGTGTCACCCCTGTGTCACCCCCTGTGTCACCCCCTGTGTCACCCCCTGTGTCACCCTGTGTCACCCCCCTGTGTCACCCCCTGTGTCACCCCCTGTGTCCCCCCTGTGTCACCCTGTGTCCCCCCTGTGTCACCCCCGTGTCCCCTCCTGTGTCACCCCCTGTGTCACCCCTGTGTCCCCCCTGTGTCACCCCCTGTGTCACCCTGTGTCACCCCGTGTCACCCCCTGTGTCACCCCCTGTGTCACCCTGTGTCGCCCCCCGTGTCACCCCCCTGTGTCACCCCCTGTGTCACCCCTGTGTCACCCCCTGTGTCACCCCCTGTGTCACCCCCTGTGTCACCCTGTGTCACCCTGTGTCACCCCCTGTGTCACCCCCTGTGTCACCCCCGTGTCACCCCCTGTGTCACCCCTGTGTCACCCCTGTGTCACCCCTGTGTCACCCCGTGTCACCCTGTGTCCCCCCTGTGTCACCCCCTGTGTCACCCCCTGTGTCCCCCCCTGTGTCACCCCCTGTGTCACCCCCGTGTCCCCTCCTGTGTCACCCCCTGTGTCACCCTGTGTCCCCCCCTGTGTCACCCCCTGTGTCACCCTGTGTCACCCCTGTGTCCCCCCCTGTGTCACCCCCTGTGTCACCCTGTGTCACCCCCTGTGTCACCCCCTGTGTCCCCCCCTGTGTCACCCCCTGTGTCCCCCCCTGTGTCACCCCCTGTGTCACCCCTGTGTCACCCCCTGTGTCACCCCCTGTGTCACCCCCCTGTGTCCCCCCCCTGTGTCACCCTGTGTCGCCCCCCTGTGTCACCCCCTGTGTCACCCCCTGTGTCACCCCTGTGTCACCCCGTGTCACCCTGTGTCCACCCCTGTGTCACCCCCCTGTGTCACCCCCTGTGTCACCCCTGTGTCACCCCCTGTGTCCACCCCTGTGGTCACCCCTGTGTCACCCCTGTGTCACCCCTGTGTCACCCCTGTGTCCCCCCCTGTGTCACCCCCTGTGTCACCCCCTGTGTCCCCCCCTGTGTCACCCCCTGTGTCCCCCCCTGTGTCACCCCCTGTGGTCACCCCCGTGTCACCCCTGTGTCCCCCCCCTGTGTCACCCCCCTGTGTCCACCCCCTGTGTCACCCCTGTGTCACCCCTGTGTCACCCTCCTGTGTCACCCTGTGTCACCCTGTGTCACCCCCTGTGTCACCCCCTGTGTCCCCCCTGTGTCACCCTGTGTCCCCCCTGTGTCACCCCCTGTGTCACCCTGTGTCACCCCCTGTGTCACCCCCTGTGTCCCCCCTGTGTCACCCTGTGTCCCCCCTGTGTCACCCCCTGTGTCCCCCCTGTGTCACCCCCTGTGTCACCCCCTGTGTCACCCCCTGTGTCACCCCCGTGTCACCCCCTGTGTCACCCCCGTGTCACCCCCTGTGTCACCCCCTGTGTCACCCCCTGTGTCACCCTGTGTCACCCTGTGTCACCCCCTGTGTCCCCCCTGTGTCACCCTGTGTCACCCTGTGTCGCCCCCTGTGTCACCCCCTGTGTCACCCCCTGTGTCACCCCCTGTGTCACCCTGTGTCACCCTGTGTCACCCTGTGTCACCCCCTGTGTCACCCTGTGTCACCCCTGTGTCCCCCCTGTGTCCCCCCTGTGTCACCCTGTGTCACCCTGTGTCACCCCCTGTGTCACCCTGTGTCACCCCTGTGTCACCCCCTGTGTCCCCCCTGTGTCACCCTGTGTCACCCTGTGTCACCCCCTGTGTCACCCCGTGTCACCCTGTGTCACCCCCTGTGTCACCCCCTGTGTCACCCCCGTGTCACCCCTGTGTCACCCCTGTGTCACCCCCTGTGTCACCCCCGTGTCACCCCCTGTGTCACCCTGTGTCACCCCCTGTGTCACCCCCTGTGTCACCCTGTGTCCCCCCTGTGTCACCCCCGTGTCACCCCCTGTGTCACCCTGTGTCACCCCCTGTGTCACCCCTGTGTCACCCCCTGTGTCACCCCCTGTGTCACCCCTGTGTCACCCCCTGTGTCACCCCCTGTGTCACCCCCTGTGTCACCCCCGTGTCACCCCCTGTGTCACCCCCTGTGTCACCCCCGTGTCACCCCTGTGTCACCCCCTGTGTCACCCCCTGTGTCACCCTGTGTCCCCCCTGTGTCACCCTGTGTCACCCCCTGTGTCACCCCCTGTGTCCCCCCTGTGTCACCCCCTGTGTCACCCTGTGTCCCCCCTGTGTCACCCTGTGTCACCCCCTGTGTCACCCCCTGTGTCCCCCCTGTGTCCCCCCTGTGTCCCCCCTGTGTCACCCCCTGTGTCCCCCCTGTGTCACCCCCTGTGTCACCCCTGTGTCACCCTGTGTCCCCCCTGTGTCACCCTGTGTCACCCCCTGTGTCACCCCCTGTGTCCCCCCTGTGTCACCCCCTGTGTCACCCCCTGTGTCACCCCCTGTGTCACCCTGTGTCACCCCCTGTGTCACCCCCGTGTCACCCCCTGTGTCACCCCCTGTGTCACCGCCGTGTCACCCCTGTGTCACCCCCTGTGTCACCCTGTGTCACCCCCTGTGTCCCCCCTGTGTCCCCCCTGTGTCACCCCCTGTGTCACCCCCTGTGTCACCCTGTGTCCCCCCTGTGTCACCCTGTGTCACCCCCTGTGTCACCCCCTGTGTCCCCCCTGTGTCACCCTGTGTCCCCCCTGTGTCACCCTGTGTCACCCCCTGTGTCACCCCCTGTGTCCCCCCTGTGTCACCCCCTGTGTCCCCCCTGTGTCACCCTGTGTCCCCCCTGTGTCACCCTGTGTCACCCCCTGTGTCACCCCCTGTGTCCCCCCTGTGTCCCCCCTGTGTCACCCCCTGTGTCACCCCCTGTGTCACCCCCTGTGTCACCCCTGTGTCACCCCCCGTGTCACCCCCTGTGTCACCCCCGTGTCACCTCGTGTTCCCCTGTCCCTGTCCCCAGGGTTGTCACTGTCCCCAGTGTCCCCGTCACAGCTGAGGTGTCCCTGCTGGCACTGTCCCCAACATCGGTGTCCCCAAATGTCCCCAGATGACCCCAGGTGTCCCCCGGTGTCCCCAGGTGTCCCCAGGTGTCCCCAGGTGTCCCCAGGTGTCCCCTGTCCCTGTGTCCCCTCTGGTGCCCCTGTCACCTGTGCTGTCACCTGTCCCTGTGTCCCCCCCAGTGTCCTGTCCCCTCCTGTCACCCTGTCACCCTGTCCTGTGTCACCCCCGTGTCCCCGTGTCCCCTGTCCCCAGGGTGTCACCTGGGTGTCTCCTGTCCCTGTGTCCCTTCCTGGTGTCCCCTGGGTGTCCCTGTCACCTGTCAGTGTCACCTGTCACCTGTCCCAGGTGTCCCCAGGGTGACGTGTGTGTGTCCGTGTCCCCAGGGAGGGCGCAGGAGGGGGCACGGCCGTGATCACCTGTCACCTGTCAGTGTCCCCTGTCACCTGTCACCTGTCCGTGTCACCTGTCCCAGGTGTCCCAGGTGTCCCCAGGGTGACGTGTGTGTGTCCGTGTCCCCAGGGAGGGCGCAGGAGGTGCAGGCCGAGAACGTGACGGTGCTGGAGGGGGGCACGGCCGAGATCACCTGTCACCTGCACAGGTACGACGGCTCCATCGTGGTCATCCAGAACCCCGCCCGGCAGACGCTGTTCTTCAACGGCACCCGCGGTGAGGGCACACCTGGCCACACCTGGGGGGACACCTGGGCACACCTGGCCACACCTGGGCACACCTGGGGGGACACCTGGGCACACCTGGGCACACCTGGGCACACCTGGGGGGACACTTGGGCACACCTGGGGGGACATTGGGGACAATGGGGAGACTTTGGAGATGTTGGGGACGCCGAGGGGACGTTGGGGACATTGGGGGGACATCAGGGGTGTCCCTGTGACCCCTGGGGTGACCCTGTGACCCCTGTGGTGACCCCGTGACCCCTGGGGTGACCCTGTGACCCCTGGGGTGACCCCGTGACCCCTGGGGTGTGCTCGTGACCCCTGAGATGTTCCTGTGACCCCTGAGGTGACTCTGTGACCTCCAGGTGTCTCTGTGACCCCTGCGGTTACCCCATGACCCCTGGGGTGACCCTGTGACCCCTATGTGTCCCTGTGATCCCCGGGTGACCCCGTGACCCCCGGGTGACCCCGGTGCTGCCCGCAGCGCTGAAGGACGAGCGTTTCGAGCTGGCCGAGTTCAGCCGGCGGCGGCTGCGGCTGCGCCTGGCCCGGGCGCGGCTGGACGACGAGGGCGGCTACTTCTGCCAGCTGTACGCCGACGACACGCACCACCAGATCGCCACGCTGACCGTGCTGGGTACGGCCCGCCTGGGGGCACCTGGGCACACCTGGGAGACCTGGGGACACACCTGGGGACACACCTGGGGACACACCTGGGGGCACACCTGGGACACACCTGGGGACACCTGGGCACAGGTGCTGACACGTGTCCCTTTGTCCCCCGGGTCCCTCTCTCTTGTCCCTCTGTCCCTGTCTCCCCCCGTCCTTCCCCTGGGTGTCCCCTGGGTGTCCCCTGGGTGTCCCCTGGGTGTCACCTGTCCGCTCGCTCTCACCTGTCCCCGCAGTGCCCCCCGAGCCCCCCCTGGTGGAGGCGCGCGCTCTGGCCGTGGAGGGGGCGGAGCTGGAGCTCACCTGCCTCGTGCCCCGCGCGCGCCCCCTGGCGACCCTGCGCTGGTACCGCGACCGCCGCGAGCTGCCAGGTGAGCACGCACCTGGGGCGCACCTGGGATGGGTGGGGACAGGTGGGGACACACCTGGGATAGGTGGGGACAGGTGGGGACACACCTGGGATAGGTGGGGACAGGTGGGGACACCACACAGAGGGGCTGGGGACACACCTGGGGTGGGTGGAGAGAACTGGGGGCACACCTGAGGACACACCTAGCAGCACACCTGGGGGCACACCTGGGGACACACCTGGGGACACACCCAGCAGCACACCTGGGGGCACACCTGGGGACACACCTGGGGGCACACCTGGGGACACACCCAGCAGCACACCTGGGGGCACACCTGGGGACACACCTGGGGACACACCTGGGGACACACCCAGCAGCACACCTGGGGGCACACCTGGGGACACACCTGGGGACACACCTGGGGACACACCCAGCAGCACACCTGGGGGCACACCTGGCGGCGCACCTGGGCCCAGGTGTGACGGACGCACGCGGCTGTCCCCGTGGCCCCCGCCCGTCCCCGCAGGTGACAGCGTGCACCGGCAGGAGGGGAAGGTGTTCTGGCAGCGCAGCGTGCTCCGCCTGCCCGTGGAGCGCCGCGACCACGGCGCCATCGTCACCTGCGAGGCCACGCACCCCGCGCTGGCCCGCGGGCAGCGCCGCCAGACGCAGTACCAGCTGGACGTGCAGTGTGAGCGGGACTGGGATGAACTGGGACAAACTGGGATGAACTGGGAGTGACTGGGAGGGACTGGGAGGGACTGGGAGGGCGCTGCAGTTCCCAAAGCCGCCACCAGGGGGAGCGCAACAGACACCAAGAGTTCATTGAGGAGAACTGGGAGGGAACTTGTTTATACTGGGATGGAACTGGGAAGGGATTAAAGGGAACTGGGGTATACTGGGATGGACTGGGACAGACCGGGATAAACTGGGAGGGACTGGGAGGGCGCTGCAGTTCCCAAAGCCGCCACCAGAGGGAGCTCGAGAGACACTGAGAGTTCATTGAGGAGAACTGGGAGGGAACTGGTTTATACTGGGAGGGAACTGGGAAGGGATTAAAGGGAACTGGGGGTATATTGGGATGGACTGGGACGGACTTGGACAGACTGGGAGTGACTGGGACAAACTGGGACAGACTGGGAGTTACTGGGTGGGCGCTGAAGTTGCCGAAGCCGCCACCAGGGAGAGCTTGAGAGACACCAAGAGTTCATTGAGGGGAACTGGGAGGGAACTGGGATAAACTGGGAGGGATTGGGAGGGGATTGGGAGTGACTGGGATAAACTGGGATATACTGGGAATGGGTTACAGCCTTGCATTGGTTTGTATGGGGGGCACTGGGAAGCAACTGGGATGGACTGGAAGGGGACTGGGAGTGACTGGGATTGACTTACAGCCCAGCATGGGGCACTGGTTTATACCGGGATACACTGGGAGGGACTGGGACAAACTGGGAGTTACTGGGAGGGCGCTGCAGTTCTCAAAGCCGCCACCAGGGCGAGCCGGGGAGACACTGGGAGTTCATTGGGGGGAACTGGTTTCTACTGGGATGAACTGGGAGGAACCCGGCGGACGCTGGGGACAGGTGCCGCCAGGTGTGTCCCAGGTGAGTCACAGGCGTGCCCCGTCTCCCCAGACCCGCCCTCGGCCCGCATCCAGCCGTCGCAGAGCGTCCTCCGCGAGGGCGACACCCTGGTCCTCACCTGCGCCTTCAACGGCAACCCGCGGTGAGCCACGCCCCCTTTCCTTGTAACCAACCCCGCCCCCTCTCAGCCACGCCCCCCTCAGGTGACCTCCCCCAGGTGTGTCCACAGCCCCACGGAGGTGACGTGGAGCCGCGGGAACGAGTCGTTACCTGCCCGGGCCAGGGCCGAGGGCGCGCGGCTGACGCTGCCGGCGCTGGCGCCGCAGGACAACGGCTCCTACACCTGCCAGGTGGGCAACGCCCACGGCCGGGCCGCCGACACCTACGTGCTGGTGGTGTATGGTGAGTGAGGCGCCGGGGGGCGCCTGGGGGCGCCGGGGGGCACCTGGGCACAGCTGGGACACACCTGGGGACACCTGGGGGCTCCTGGGGACACTTGGGGGCACCTGGGGACACCTGAGATACACCTGGGGACACCTGGGGACACCTGGGACACACCTGGGGGCACCTGGGGACACCTGGGGGCACCTGGGGACACACCTGGGGGCACCTGGGGACACCTGGGGCCACCTGGGGACAGCTGGGGACACCTGAGATACACCTGGGACACACCTGGGGACACACCTGGGGGCACCTGGGGACACCTGGGGACACCTGGGACACACCTGGGGGCACCTGGGGACAGCTGGGGACACCTGGGGACACCTGAGATACACCTGGGGGCACCTGGGGACACCTGGGGGCACCTGAGATACACCTGGGGACACCTGGGGACACACCTGGGAACACACCTGGGACACACCTGTGCCCACCTGTGCCCACGCGTGCCCCGCCCTGTCCCCGCAGACCCGGGGGCGGTGGTGGCGGCGCAGGGGGCGGGGCCCTTCGCCGTGGTGGGCGGGGCCTTGGCGCTGCTGGTCTTCCTGCTGCTGCTCCTGCTGGGGGCGCTGCTCTGGTGCTCCGTCAGGCAGAAAGGTGGGCGGGGCCTGGGGAAAGGGGGCGGGGCCTCGGGGAAAGGGGCGGGGGGTAAGAAACTGGGCGGGGTTTGTGGTGGGGCGGGGCTTTGGCTGTTTAATATGAAATTAGTAAGGTCAAAAGGGGGCGGGGCTTGGAGGGTTGAATGAGAAAGGGGTGGAGTCAAAGGGCCGGACTAGGCTGGGCAAGGTGGGCGGAGCTTTGAGAGCTGGGCTTGAGATGGGCGGAGCTTTGATAATTAAATCAGCGGGGTGGAGTCGAAAATGGGCCGGGCTTAGTGGTGTCGATGGGCGTGGCTTTGTCACGGTGGGCGTGGCTCCAGGTGGGTTAAATAGGCGCGGCCTAACGAGAGGGGGAGTCGCCAAATGGGGCGCGTTCACCCCTGGGGGCGTGGCCTAAAACCCGGAAGTGGCGGCTCCGACCGGCTTCAACGGGGCGGGGGCTGAAGGGGGATGGAGTGGGCGTGTCCGGGCGGGAGTGGGCGTGCCCGGGGCGTGTCACAGGTGTGTCCCACAGGCTCGTACCTGACGCACGAGGCCAGCGGGCTGGAGGAGCACGGGGAGGCCCGGGAGGCGTTCCTGGGCGGGGAGGGGGGCAAGCGCAAGGAGGAGTTCTTCATTTGAATGAAAAGGGGCGGGGCCACGACTCCGGGGACAATTTGGGGACGGCGGCGACACCCCCCAGGGGATTGTGGGGGATTTTTGGGGAGGGGGGGACGGGGGGGGCGGGGCGGAGGTTGGGGATGTCACGGGAGGGGGGAGGGGGGTTGAAAAAGGGGCCACGCCCCCTTGCAAACCCCGCCCCCGGGGTGGGGGAGGGGCTAAGCCCCGCCCCCCTTAAAGCTGAAAGCCATGAGGGAGGGGGAGGGGCGGGAGGGGGGCGGGGTTAAAGGGGGAAGGGGCGTGTCCGTTGTCCCCGCGCACAATTTGGGGGGGGCTGGTGGGAGGGGCAGGGGGAGGGGCGATGGATGCTGTCAGAGGGGGCAGGGGGCGTGGCCCGGCCGAGGCCACGCCCCCTTCCCCGGTGGGTGTGGCTGTAAATAACCTTTTAACCACCTTTGATACGCAATAAAACAACCCCCGTTCGTAACTGGGCGTCACTGGGACGGACTGGGAGGGGCCTGGGGTCACTGGTTTATACTGGGATGGACTGGGAGTGGGTTTGGGGTCACTGGTTTATACTGGGACGGACTGGGAGGGGATTGGGGGTCACTGGTTTATACTGGGACGGACTGGGAGGGGCCTGGGGTCACTGGTTTATACTGGGAGGGGCCTGGGGTCACTGGTTTATACTGGGACGGGCTGGGAGGGGATTGCGGGTCACTGGTTTATACTGGGATGGACTGGGAGTGGGTTTGGGGTCACTGGTTTATACTGGGAATGACTGGGAGGGGCCTGGGGTCACTGGTTTATACGGGGAGGGACTGGGAGGGGCCTGGGGTCACTGGTTTATACTGGGATGGACTGGGAGGGGCCTGGGGTCACTGGTTTACACTGGGAGGGACTGGGAGGGGCCTGGGGTCACTGGTTTATACTGGGAGGGACTGGGAGGGGCCTGGGGTCACTGGTTTATACTGGGACGGACTGGGAGGGGCCTGGGGTCACTGCTTTATACTGGGACGGACTGGGAGGGGCCTGGGGTCACTGGTTTATACTGGGAGGGGCCTGGGGTCACTGGTTTATACTGGGATGGACTGGGAGTGGGTTTGGGGTCACTGGTTTATACTGGGACGGACTGGGAGGGGATTGGGGGTCACTGGTTTATACTGGGACGGACTGGGAGGGGCCTGGGGTCACTGGTTTATACTGGGACGGACTGGGAGGGGATTGGGGGTCACTGGTTTATACTGGGACGGACTGGGAGGGGCCTGGGGTCACTGGTTTATACTGGGACGGACTGGGAGGGGATTGGGGGTCACTGGTTTATACTGGGACGGACTGGGAGGGGCCTGGGGTCACTGGTTTATACTGGGACGGACTGGGAGGGGATTGGGGGTCACTGGTTTATACTGGGGTGGACTGGGAGTGGGTTTGGGGTCACTGGTTTATACTGGGACGGACTGGGAGGGGCCTGGGGTCACTGGTTTATACTGGGACGGACTGGGAGGGGCCTGGGGTCACTGGTTTATACTGGGACGGACTGGGAGGGGATTGGGGGTCACTGGTTTATACTGGGACGGACTGGGAGGGGCCTGGGGTCACTGGTTTATACTGGGAGGGGCCTGGGGTCACTGGTTTATACTGGGACGGGCTGGGAGGGGATTGCGGGTCACTGGTTTATACTGGGATGGACTGGGAGTGGGTTTGGGGTCACTGGTTTATACTGGGAATGACTGGGAGGGGCCTGGGGTCACTGGTTTATACTGGGATGGACTGGGAGGGGCCTGGGGTCACTGGTTTATACGGGGAGGGACTGGGAGGGGCCTGGGGTCACTGGTTTATACTGGGAGGGACTGGGAGGGGCCTGGGGTCACTGGTTTATACTGGGACGGACTGGGAGGGGCCTGGGGTCACTGGTTTATACTGGGACGGACTGGGAGGGGATTGGGGGTCACTGGTTTATACTGGGACGGACTGGGAGGGGCCTGGGGTCACTGGTTTATACTGGGAGGGGCCTGGGGTCACTGGTTTATACTGGGATGGACTGGGAAGGAACTGGGACAAACTGGGAACGACTGGGAGGAGGTTTTTTCTTTTTTGGGAAGGATTTTAATGTGTTTAAGGAGTTTTAAAATGAAAATAAAAATGAAAATAAAGATAAAATTAAAAATGAAAATAAAGATAAAGATTAAAATATAAAACACGTCGTAAAAATTTGCCTTTGCACAAAATGCTAAACTAATAATTAAAAGTCTTAACGTAAAACTATTTAAAAGTGGAATTTAAATGTGTAAAACCATTGAAAAGGGAATAAACGTGTTTGGTCCGTGAGCTGCCGAAGGAAAACATGTAATGTAAATAATGTAAATACAAATGTAAATACAAATGTAAATGTAAATATAAATAATAGAAATAGAAATAGAAATACAAATGTAAATAATGTAAATACAAATATAAATACAAATGTGAATAGAAATGGAAATGGAAATAACGTAAATACAAATGTGAATAGAAATAGAAATAATAGAAATAGAAATACAAATGTAAATGTAAATATAAATAATAGAAATAGAAATGTAAATGTAAAGGTAAAGGTAAATATAAATAATAGAAATAGAAATAGAAATGTAAATGTAAATGTAAAGGTAAAGGTAAATGTAAATATAAATAATAGAAATAGAAATACAAATGTAAATATAAATAATATAACTACAACTACAAATATAAATAATATAAATACCAATAAAAATTACAAATACAAATATAAATATAAATATAAATATAAATACTATAAATACAAATAAGATTACAAATATAAATATAGACGTAAATATAAAGATATATAAACATAAATGTAGCTATAAATAGAAACATAAATACAACTATAAATTCAAACATAACATAAATATAAAAACAAAAATAAGAAGAAAAAATTAATATAAATATCAATATAACTATAAAATATAACTGTAACTATAAATATAAACACAAATATAACTATAAATAAAGACAACTATAAATTTAAATATAAATATAAATATATACGCAACTATAAATACAAATAAAGATAAAGAAAAATATTAATATAAATGTGAACATGAACATAAATATAAATAAGTATAAAAGTAAATGAATATAAATATAAATATAAAAATAAATATAAGTATAAATATAAATATAAATATAAATATAAATATAAATATAAATATAAATATAAATATAAATATGAATATGAATATAAATATAAATATAGAAATACATAAATGGAAATATATAAAAATTTATTTGCTGCAATGTATGAACTAAAGGCGGAAAAGTGCGTTAAAAAAACCCCGGGGAAGCATTTGGACAACACCGAAATGAAATAAAAATCGTCGAAATGCAATAAAATCATTTCAATGAAATAAAAATCGTCGAAATGGAATGAAAACATTTCGACGGAATATCCCTGAAAGGACGGGGATCCCGGACGCGCGCCCGGAACGCGTCCAAACCGCGCGGACGCGCACTGAAGAAACTGGAAATAACGGAGAAGTTCGCGCCAGCCGCCTAATTACCATAAATCCCCATCTCATTAGCATTTCTAATGGATACTCCCGCCCCCTTCCCATCGCCCCTTTAAGGCGGGCTCCACTTTCCCGCCATTGCCCTTTTAAGGCGCTTTAACGCAGGCCACGCCCCTTTCGCCGCAAGTCACGCCCCCCTCCGCGTCAACCTATGACGGGTATGGGCTCCGCCCCTTTGGGGTTTTAGAAGCCACGCCCCTTTTTTTCTCTTAAAGCGGCCGCGCTCGGGGCGGGCCCCACCGGCCGCCATGTTGTTCCGGGGGTTCTCTGTCGGCGCCGTCGCCGCTGTCGCGACATGTCGGGGCCTGGCGACGGCGGCGGGGGAGGGGCGGCGGCTGCTGCTGCGGCAGGTGGGGGAGGGGAGGGGGGAGAGAGGGGAGGGGGTTAAAAACGGGGGGAATAAAGGGGAATAAGGGAGGAGGGGTCAAAGGTCACGGGGAGGGGGAGGGGCGAGGGGGCTGGGGGAGGGGCTTGGGGGATTTTGGGGCTTTTTGGGGTTTTTTTGGTTCTTTTTGGGGTTTTTTTGGTTCTTTTTGGGGTTTTTTTCGGTTCTTTTTGGGGTTTTTTTCGGTTCTTTTTGGGGTTTTTTTGGTTCTTTTTGGGGTTTTTTTCGGTTCTTTTTGGGGTTTTTTTCGGTTCTTTTTTGGGTTTTTTTCGGTTCTTTTTCGGGGTTTTTTCGGTTCTTTTTGGGGGTTTTTTTTGGTTCTTTTTTGGGTTTTTTTCGGTCCTTTTTTGGGGGTTTTTTTCGGTTCTTTTTGGGGGTTTTTTTCGGTTCTTTTGGGGGGTTTTTTTTTGGTTTTTTTTGGGGTTTTTTTCGGTTCTTTTTGGGGGTTTTTTTCGGTTCTTTTTGGGGGTTTTTTCGGTTCTTTTTGGGGGGTTTTTTTTGGTTCTTTTTGGGTTTTTTTCGGTTATTTTTGGGGGGTTTTTTTTGGTTTTTTTGGGTTTTTTTCGGTTCTTTTTGGGGTTTTTTTTCGGTTCTTTTTGCGTTTTTTTTCCGGGGGGATTTTCGAGGGTTTTTTCGGTCCTTTTTTGGGGGTTTTTTGGGGGATTTTGGGGCTTTTTTTTGGAGTTTTTTTCGATTCTTTTCGGGGTTTTTTTGAGGGTTTTCAGCGTTTTTTCCTTGGGGTTATTTTGGGGGGTTTTTGGGGTTTCTTGAGAAACTTTCAGGGAGTTTTTTTGGGTTTTTTTTTCCCTTTTCCATCTTTTTTTTGGAGGTTATTTGGGGGGTGAGGGGACCCTTTTTTGTGTAACTTTTACCTCCTTTTTTTTCCTTTTTATTTCACCAACATTTCCACTTTTCTTCTTTTTCCATCCGGAGGCTTTTTCATTTTCCCGCCGACCTTTCCCAAACCCATTTATTATTTTTTTTTTTTAAAGAACATTTCCCCGCCCACTTTTCCCCCATTTTTTTTCCCCCCGCCCATTTTTAACCCTTTTCTCCCCGTTCTCCCCCCCAGCTCTTCGAGGCCTCCTCGTGCACCTACACGTACCTGCTGGCCGACGCGGGCACAGGTGACGCCGTCGTCATCGACCCCGTGCTGGAGACGGTGCCCCGCGACCTGCGGCTGCTGCGCGAGCTCGGCCTCACCCTCCGATACGCAGGTGGGGCCACGCCCCCCTCTCCCGAGACACGCCCACCGGCCTCCAAACTCACCCTCGTTGGGCGGTGGTAATTTAAGCCACGCCCACGCTCTCATGCCCCTTTCGATTCCGCTCATAGACCCCCCCCCTTTTAGGCCACGCCCTCTGCCAAGCCGCACCCACCAACCTGGGAAGTCGCCCTCGCAAAGTTGTGACAGTTTAAGCCACGCCCACAGCGCCACGCCCCTTTAAAGTCCACTCCTCCACCCCTAGGCCCCGCCCGGTCACGCCCTCCGTGAATATCACCCAGCTGCCTCGATAGACACGCCCAAAAAACCACACCCCCAAGACACGCCCTTCAAAAGACACGCCCACATGGCGGCAACCCTGTGGCTCCTCCCCCTGAAGCCACGCCCACAAGGCTGGGAGAGCCCCGGGGGGTTTCTGGGACACACCGGGAGCCCCGGGTGGGGATGACGTCACCCTTGCCCCGCCCGATGACGTCACCCCCCTCTCTCCCCCCGGCAGCCAATACGCATTGCCACGCGGATCACGTGACGGGCACGGGCGCCCTCTGCCGGGCCGTGGGCGGGGCCAGCGCCATCTCGCGGGCCAGCGGGGCCCGGGCCGACCTGCGCCTGGGGGAGGGGGACGAGCTGCGATTCGGGGCCTTCGTGAGCGCCCCTCCCCCAGCCCTGACCCCGCCCACCCTTCCCGGACCCTCCCCCGCCCAGTTCTGACCAATCCCCAGGGTGGGGGAGGGGGGACGTGCTGAGATTCGCGGGGGGGGGGGATGTTGTGGGTGCCCCTCCCCCACCCCTGACCTCTGACCCCTCCCCCGCCCATCTCCGACCACTCCCCGGGGCGGGGGAGGGGTTGGTTTGGGTGTGGGAGGGGCGTCTAAAAAGGGGGTGGGGCCTAAAATTTAACCCCCGGGTGATTGGGGGAAGGGCCCAGGGGGGGTTTTTTGGGGTCCCCAATCCCGTTTTTGGGGTCCCCAATCCCGTTTTTGGGGTCCCCAATCCCGTTTTTGGGGCGCCCCAGGCCCTGCGCGTGGTGCCCACCCCCGGCCACACCCCCGGCTGCGTCACCTTCGTCCTGGACGACGATTCCATGGCGTTCACCGGGGACGCGCTGCTGATCCGCGGCTGCGGGAGGACGGACTTCCAGCAGGGTGGGGCTGGGGGGTGGGGCTGGGACGGACTGGGATGGACTGGGACAAACTGGGACAGACTGGGACAGACTGGGAGTTACTGGGAGTTACTGGGAGAAACTGGGAGAAACTGGGAGAAACTGGGAGGGCGCTGCAGTTCCCAAAGTCGCCACCGGGGGGAGACAGAGAAACACTGGGAATTTGTTGAGGGGAACTGGGACGAACTGGTTTATACTGGGATAAACAAGGAGGGGACTGGGAGGGGATTGGGTGGGGTTTGGAGAGAACTGGGACAAACTGGGAGTTACTGGGAGGGCGCTGCAGTTCCCGAAGCCGCCACTGGGGGGAGCTGGGGAGACATTGGGAGTTCATTGGGGGGAACTGGGATGAACTGGGATAAACTGGGAGGGACTGGAGGGGACTGGGAGGGACTGGGGTATACTGGGACAAACTGGGAGGGGCGCTGCAGTTCCCAAAGCGGCCACCAGAGGGCGACAGAGAAACACTTGGAGCTCATAGAGGGGAACTGGGACGAACTGGTTTATACTGGGAGGAACTGGGAGGGGGCTGGGAAGGGACTGGGTGGGGTTTGGAGGGAACCGGGACGAACTGGGACGAACTGGGACGAACTGGGAGTTACTGGCAGGGCGCTGCAGTTCCCGAAGCCGCCACTAGGGGGAGACAGAGAAACATTGGGAATTTGTTGAGGGGAACTGGGACGAACTGGTTTATACTGGGAGGAACTGGGAGGCTTTGAGGTGTCCCCCCGTCGCCACGGTGACCGTGCCCCGCCCAGGCTGCGCCCGCACCCTGCACCGCTCCGTCCACCAGCGGATCTTCACCCTGCCCGACTCCTGCCGCGTCTACCCGGGCCACGACTACAACGGTGGGGCGGGGCTAAAGGGCCGGGAGGGGCGGGGCTAGAGGGCGGGGCGGGGGAGGGGCTGGGGGGGAGATTTTGGGGGAAATCTTGGGGATATAGGTCACTGGAGGTCACTGGGGGTCATGACCTTTTGGCCCCGCCCCCCTCCGGCAGGTCACACGGTGTCCACGGTGGGGGAGGAGCGGCGGCACAACCCCCGCCTGCGGCTGAGCCCCGACGAGTTCGTGGCGCTGATGGAGAAACTGCAGCTGCCCCGCCCCCGCCTGATGGGT
The DNA here is from genome assembly GCF_029207755.1 of Chamaea fasciata. Taxonomy (NCBI): domain Eukaryota; kingdom Metazoa; phylum Chordata; class Aves; order Passeriformes; family Sylviidae; genus Chamaea; species Chamaea fasciata. Next base: position 105,526 of record NW_027094301.1, on the reverse strand, counting down.
CAGGCCACGCCCCCTCCCCCCAAAAAAATCCCCAAGACCTCCCAAAAAATTCCTGACCACAAGAATTCCCCAAAAATTCCCATGAAAAGCCCAAAAATCCCCCAAAATTCCTACCGGGACCCCAAAATCTCCCAAATTTCCCAAAACTCCCCAAATTTCCTCAAATTCCCCCAATTTTTTCCCAAAACTCGCCAAATTTTTCCTAAAATCCCCCAAATTTCCCCCAAAATCCCCCAAATTTCCCCAAAATCCCCCAAATTTCCCCCCAAGTCCTCCTAATTTCCCAAAATCCCCCAAATGTCCCAAAACTCCCCAAATTTCTAAAAATTCCCCAAATTCCCCCCCAAATTTTCCCCAAAATTCCCCCAAATCCCCCAAATTTCCCCCCAAATCCCCCAAATTTCCCCAAAAACTCCCCAAATTTCCCCCCAAATCCCCCAAATTTCCCAAAATCCCCCAAATTTCCCCCAAAACTCCCGAAATTTTCCCCCAAATCCCCCGAATTTCCCCAGAATCCCCAGATCTCCCCCCTGACCCCCCATTCCGGCGCAGACGTCGCCATCCCGGCCAATCTCCGCTGCGGGATCCAGGACGAGCCGTAGCCACGCCCATTCCCGCCGAGACCGCGCCCCCTTTGGATGAAGCCACGCCCCCTTGTACGGATGAAGTCGCTCCCCTGTTCCCCCCCCCCCCGTGGTGGTCACGCCCCCTTTTTAAAGGCGTGGCCACGCCCCCTTGGTTTAATTAAAAAGCTGATCCAGAATGAGACTGTGGTGGGCGTGGCTTGATTTGGGGTGGGCGTGGCTTTATTAAGGGTCTGGAGGTGTTTTATTGGGCTGGGCGTGGCTTTTTGGGCGTGGGCGTGTCTTCATTCGAGGCGGACGTGCCTATTTGGGGAGCGGGCGTGGCTTTATTAGGGATGTGGGCGTGGCTTCGCTCGGGGCGCGAGCGTGGGAAAAAGGGGCGTGACCGTTTCCCACGGCCTGGTGAGGGGGGGGAGGGGAACAAGCCACGCCCACCCCCTCTCCCAAAAAAATTCCAGGTGCGGCAGAACCGGCGCGGCCAGGTGATGACGTCCCGGAGCCACGCCCCTTTCCCTTTAGCCACGCCCCTTTCCCCGGGCCCGGCGCGCGCTCGGAGCGGGGGGAGGTTGAGGTGGGGGGGAGGGGAAGGTCGGACTTGACCGTGACCTTTGACCCCGCGGCGTCCCCCCCCCCCACTCCGGACACTCCCATGGTGCACCGCGGCGGGGGAGAGAGCGCCCCCCAGGCCGGCGGAGGGGTGAGACTGGGAGGGAACTGGGAGGGACTGGGGGGAACTGGGAGAGAGATTGGGACGGACTGGGGGGGACTGGGATGGACTGGGATGGACTGGGGGGGGACTGGGATGGACTGGGACAGACTGGGATGGACTGGGATGGACTGGAATGGACTGGGGGGGACTGGGATGGACTGGGGGGACTGGGGGGGGACTGGGATGGACTGGGATGGACTGGGGGGGACTGGGGGGGACTGGGATGGACTGGGATGGACTGGGGGGGACTGGGATGGACTGGGATGGAACTGGGATGGACTGGGACGGACTGGGATGGACTGGGATGGAACTGGGATGGACTGGGATGGGACTGGGGGGGGACTGGGACGGACTGGGACGGACTGGGGGGGACTGGGGGGGACTGGGATGGACTGGGGGGACTGGGGGGGACTGGGATGGACTGGGATGAACTGGGATGGAACTGGGATGGATTGGGATGGACTGGGACGGACTGGGGGGGGACTGGGATGGACTGGGATGGACTGGGATGGACTGGAATGGACTGGGGGGAACTGGGATGGACTGGGATGGACTGGGGGGAGGTGGGAGGGAACTGGGGGCACTGGGATGGGACTGGGAGGGCACTGGGATGAACTGGGACATACTGGGATAGACTGGACCGGGACTGGGAGAGAACTGGGGGGACTGGGGAAGAGATTGGGATGGACTGGGATGGAACTGGTTTATACTGGGATGGGAGTGGAAGGGACTGGGAGGGGACTGGGCCAGACTGGGACGGACTGGTAGAGGGACTGAGGGGAACTGGGATGGACTGGGAGAGGATCTAGGCCGGACTGGGAGACAGACTGGGACATACTGGGACATACTGGAACCAACTGGAACAGACTGGGATGTCCTAGGAGGGACTGGGTTGTACTGGGACAGACTGGGATGGAACTGGGATGTTCCTGGGTTATGCTGGGATGGAACTGGGCTGAACTGGGAGGGGCTGGGATGTTACTGGTTCACACTGGGATGAACTGGTGGGGGGCAATCACTGGTCTGAACTGGTTTGTACTGGTCTATACTGGTTTGTACTGGGAGCCAGGACGGGATCGAGGCGGCGGCGCTGGAGGGGCTGAGACTGGAGGTGCGGCCACGCCCCCACCCCAAACCACGCCCCTTTCCCCACCCGGACACGCCCCCACCCAAACCGGTCCAACCGGAGGGGCGGCGATGACGTCACTCCCGCCCCGCCCCTTTTCCCCCAGGACCGGCCACGCCGGGGATGGGGAGAAGGAGGAGGGGGCGGTGACGTCAGCGGCGGCGCCCGCGGTGACGTCAGAGACGATGACGTCAAAGGCGGCGGTGACGGCGGGGGGGCAGGTGAGGCCCCGCCCCCTCCACACCCCCTCCCCCCCCCCAAATTTGGGGGGGAATTTGGGGAGAATTTGGGATTTTGTAGAATTTCGGGGAAGTTCGTGGAAATTGGGAGGAATTTGGGAATTTGGGGGAATTTGGGGAGATTTTGGGATTTTGTAAAGTTTCGGAGGAAACTGGAGGAATCTGGGGAATTTGGGGGAATTTTGGGGAATTTCGGGTTGGTTTTGGCGCCTGTTTTTGGGGTCATTTTGGCCGATTTTGGGGCCGATTTTTGGGATAATTTCGGGGTGAATTTTGGGATACTTTTGGGTTATTTTTGAGTTCTTTCCAGGTGAATTTCGGGTGAATTTTGGGGCTGATTTTGGGTTATTTTTTGGGTCAATTTTGGGGTAATTTTGGCCGATTTTGGGGGCGATTTTTGGGATAATTTCGGGTGATTTTTGAGCCAGTTTTGGGCCGATTTTTTGGGCCGATTTTTGGGATAATTTCGGGTGAATTTCTGGTGAATTTCGGGCTATTTTGGGATAATTTTTGGGATAATTTCTGGTGAATTTCGGGCTATTTTGGGATAATTTTTGGGATTAATTTCCGGGTGAATTTCGGGCTGATTTCGGGTTATTTTGGGGTGAATTTCTTCGTGTTTCGGGCCCCCCCCCCCCCCCCAGCTGATGTTCTCGCACCGCACCGACCGGCGCTGGATCCTCCTGGGCCCCCCCTGCGACCCCCCCCCGGGTGCTGGCGCTGCGCAGCTCCGTGCAGGTGACCCCTGACCCCTGAGTGACCCCCGAGTGACCCCCGAGTGACCCCGAAGTGACCTTTGACCCCGCTGTGACCCCCAGGGCGCCATCGGCCTCCAGAGGTCCGAGTCCCTCCCCCGGCGGCGGGGGGCGAGTGGGGGAGGGGCGGGACCCCCCCGGCCCCGGTCCCAGGGTGAGTGGGGGAGGGGATTGGGGGGGGGGGGAATTTTGGGGGGAATTTGGGGAATCTGAGGGAGGGAATTTTGGGAAATTTTTTTTTTGGAGTTTTTTGGAGATTTTTTGGGGGGGGGGTGGTTTTTGGGTCAATTTTGGGTGTTTGGGGGATTTTTTTTTTTTTTTTTTTCGATTTTGGGGAATTTTTTTGGGGGGGGGATTTGGGATTTTTTGGGGAAGTTTTGGGGGGGTCCGGGGGGAGGGCGTTGATTTCTCCCATCCTCCCCCCCCTCCAGGGGCGCTGGCGCTGCAGTTGGACGCCGACTCCTACAGGTGAGGGCGTGACCCCAAAACTGACCCCGAAGTGACCCCAAAACGGTCCCGAAATTGTTCCAAATCTGACCCCAGGAACATCCAAAAACGGACCAAAAATTGACCCCAAAATTGACCTTCAAGTGACCCCAAATTGGCCCAAAATTGACCCAAAATCCCCCCAAAAAATGACTCCAAAAAACCCGCCCCCAAAACCCTCCCAGTATAAACCAGTATAAACCAGTTCCCCTCATTGAGCTCCCAGTGTCTCCCTGTCTCCCCCCGGTGGCGGCTTTGGGAACTGCAGCGCCCTCCCAGTCACTCCCAGTTCGTCCCAGTTTGTTCCAGTTCCCTCCAATCCCCTCCCAGTCCCCTCCCAGTTCATCCCAGTATAAACCAGTTCATCCCAGTTCCCCTCAATGAACTCTTAGTGTTTCTCTGTCTCCCCCCGGTGGCGGCTTCGGGAACTGCAGCGCCCTCCCAGTAACTCCCAGTTTGTCCCAGTTCGTCCCAGTTTGTCCCAGTCTGTCCCAGCCAATCCCAATCCCCTCCCAGTATAAACCAGTAACCCCAAATCCCCTCCCAGTCCCCCCGCCAGTCCCTCCCAGTATAACCCAGTCCCCCCAGTACGTGTCTCCAACTGGCCGAACTGGAGCGTCGGGTCCGAGAAGCGCTGGCCGAGCGAGAGCGCCTCCTAGCGGCCCGGGTAGGGGGCGTGGCCTGGCCTACGAGGGGCGTGGCTTATCTGGGTGTGGTGGGTGGGCGTGGCCTAAAAGGGGTGGGTTTGAATACGGAATGAGGGGGGGTGTGATGGGGGAGGAAGGGGCGGGGTTTGCGCGAGGTGGGCGGGGATTGGGGCGAAGTTTACGGCGTGTTATGGGCGGGGCTTGAGTGGGTGGGCGGGGTTGTTAGGGTGGGCGTGGTCAGAGGCGTTTCCGGGGGTATTTTGGGGGGATTTTTGGACGCCATTTTGGGGTGATTTGGGGAATTTTGGGGGAAGTTTTTGGAGGGATTTTTGGGGTGATTTCGGTCAGTTTTTTGGGTGATTTTCGGTCGCCATTTTGGGGCGATTCGGGGAATTTTTGGGGCAGTTTTTGAAGGGATTTTAGGGGTGATTTTTGAGCAGTTTTGGGGTTACTTTTTGCTGGTTTATTCGGGGAATTTTGGGAGCGTTTTCCCCTCCTAAATCTCCCCCTCACCCTCCAGGAGGCTCGGAAAGCTGCCAAGGCCACGCCCACCATGACCACGTCCACCGCGGACACGCCCAGCAATGCCACGCCCATCACGGACACACTTATCTCTGCTGAGGCTCCGCCCCCTCCAGCCCAGGCAACGCCCCCTCCCGAGGTGAATTTTGGGGCGGATTTGGTGGATTTCGGAGGCGGATTTCGGCTGTTCCTGGGGACAAATTTTCCCCAGCTTCAGGATGAATTTTTGGGGCTGGATCCCCAATTTCCAGCCCAAACCTCACCCCGAAATTCCCCCAAAATTTTTCCCCCAAATTCCCCCAAATTTTCCTTTAAAATTCCCCCAAGTTTTTCCCCAAATTTCCCCCAATTTTTCCCCCTTAATTCCCCCCAAATTTCCCCAATTTTTCCCCCCCAAATTTCCCCAATTTTTCTCCCTAAATTCTCCCAATTTCCCCAAATTCCCCCAATTTTCTCCCCAAAATTCCCCGAATTTTTCCCCCAAAATTTCCCCAATTTTTCCCCAAATTCCCCCCAATTTCCCCCCAAGTTTTCCCCCCAATTTTTCCCCAAATTCCCTCAATTTCCCCAAATTCCCCAAATTTCCCCCCAGATTTCCCCAATTTTCCCCAAAATTTTCCCCCCAAATTCCCCCAATTTTTCCCCCAAATTCCCCCAATTCCCCCCAATTTTCCCCCAATTCCCCCCCAATTCCCCCCAAAATTCCCCCAAATTCCCCCCAAAATTCCCCCAAATTCCCCCAATTTCTTTAAATTTTTCCCCAATTTCCCCCCAAAATTCCCCCCAATTCTCCCCCAATTCCCCCCCAAATTTCCCCCAATTCCCCCCAAATTTCCCCCTAAATTCCCCCAATTTCCCCCTAAATTCCCCCAATTTCCCCCAATTTCCCCCCAATTTTTTCCCAATTTCCCCCCAATTTTTCCCCCCAACTCCCCCCCAATTTTTCCCCCCAATTTCCCCCCAACCCCCTCCCCCATTCCCCCCCCGTCCTCCCCTCCCCCAGCCCCGGCCGGCCCTTCCCTCCCTCCCACGGCCGCCGTCTCCCCAGCCGGACCTGCTGCTGGCGCTGCGGGCGCGCGGCCACCGCCCCGAGAGCGTCGGGGGGCTGCGGATCGCGGGGGGCTCCCTGCGGGGGCCGCTGACCAAGATGGGCGGAAGGATCAAGACCTGGCGGCGCCGCTGGTTCCACCTGGACCCCGCGCAGGAGGGTCCTGGCCTATTACGGCGGTAACCGCCGCGCCCAAACCCATTCCCATTTTGGGGGGTCTCCAGGGCGGGGTTTTGGGGGATTTTGGGGGGGAAAAAAAAAAAATTTGGGGGCGTTTCGGGTGAATTTTGGGGGTTCGAGATGAATTTTGGGGTTCAAAGGGGAATTTTGGGGTCCCTGTGGGGTTTTTTGGGGTCTCTGTGGGTTTTTTGGGGTCTTTGTGGGTTTTTTGGGGTCTCTGTGGGGTTTTTTGGGGTCCCTGTGGGGTTTTGGGGTCTCTGTGGGGTTTTCGGGGTCTCTGTGGGTTTTTTGGGGTCCCTGTGGGGTTTTGGGGTCTCTGTGGGGTTTTCGGGGTCTCTGTGGGGTTTTTGGGGTCTCTGTGGGGTTTTTGGGGTCTCTGTGGGGTTTTGGGGTCCCTGTGGGGTTTTTTGGGGTCTCCGTGGGGTTTTTGGGGTCTCCGTGGGGTTTTTGGGGTCTCTGTGGGGTTTTTGGGGTCCCTGTGGGGTTTTTGGGGTCTCTGTGGGGTTTTTTGGGGTCTCTGTGGGGTTTTTGGGGTCTCTGTGGGGTTTTTTGGGGTCTCTGTGGGGTTTTTGGGGTCCCTGTGGGGTTTTTGGGGTCCCTGTGGGGTTTTTGGGGTCTCTGTGGGTTTTTTGGGGGTCTCTGTGGGTTTTTTGGGGTCCCTGTGGGGTTTTTGGGGTCTCTGTGGGGTTTTTGGGGTCTCTGTGGGGTTTTTTGGGGTCCCTGTGGGGTTTTTGGGGTCTCCGTGGGGTTTTTGGGGTCTCTGTGGGGTTTTTTGGGGTCCCCCAACCCCGTCCTGTCCCCCCCAGACCAGGCCCAGACGAAGCTCAAGGGCGTCATCTACTTCCAGGCCATCGAGGAGGTTTGGTACGACCCCGGGAGGGTGGCCGGCAAGGTGAGGCCGGATCTGTGGGGCAGGGATCTGTGGGGCAGGGATCTGTGGGGCAGTTTTGGGATCCGTGGGGCAGTTTTGGGATCTGTGGGGCAGGGATCTGTGGGGCAGTTTTGGGATCCGTGGGGCAGTTTTGGGATCCGTGGGTCAGTTTTGGGATCCGTGGGGCAGTTTTGGGATCCGTGGGGCAGTTTTGGGATCCGTGGGGCAGTTTTGGGATCCGTGGGGCAGTTTTGGGATCTGTGGGTCAGTTTTGGGATCCGTGGGGCAGTTTTGGGATCCGTGGGTCAGTTTTGGGATCCGTGGGGCAGTTTTGGGATCCGTGGGTCAGTTTTGGGATCCGTGGGGCAGTTTTGGGATCCGTGGGGCAGTTTTGGCATCCGTGGGGCAGTTTTGGGATCCGTGGGGCAGTTTTGGGATCCGTGGGGCAGGGACACGTGGGTCAGGTCGGGACCTGTGGGGCAGGGATCCACGGGTCGGAATCTGCGGGTCGGATTGGGATCTATGGGTCAGGAACCTCTCGTCGGCGGATCTTGTGGGTCAGCCACATCCGTAGGTCGGGATCTATGGGTCCGGGATCCATGGGTCACCCCGGCACCCGCTGACCCCCAAGTGCCCCCCACAGAGCCCCAACCCCCGCCTCACCTTCTGCCTCAAGACCTACGAGCGCCTCTTCTGGCTGGTGGCGCCCAGCGCCGAGGCGCTGCGCATCTGGATGGACGCCGTGCTCACCCTGACCCGCGGCGGGGGGCAACTTCTGACCTCGCAAAATCAGTTCCCGCTTCCGGCCCCTTTTCTCCCCCTTTTGCCGGGTTTTTTCCCCAATTTTTCCCCATTTTTTTCTCATTTTTTCCCCAATTTTTCCCCATTTTTTTCACAATTTTTCCCCATTTTTCCCATTTTTTCCCCATTTTTTTCACAATTTTTCCCCATTTTTCCTCATTTTTTCCCCATTTTTTTCCCATTTTTTCCCCATTTTTTCCCCATTTTTTCCCCATTTTTTTCACATTTTTTCACATTTTTTCCCATTTTTTCCCCATTTTTTCCCCATTTTTTTCCCATTTTTTCCCATTTTTCCTCATTTTTTCCCCATTTTTTTCACATTTTCCCCCCATTTTTTTCCCATTTTTCCCCATTTTTTCCCCCATTTTTTCCCCATTTTTTTCACATTTTTTCACATTTTTTCCCATTTTTTCCCCATTTTTTCCCCATTTTTTTCCCATTTTTTCCCATTTTTCCTCATTTTTTTCCCCATTTTTTTTCACATTTTCCCCCCATTTTTTTCCCATTTTTCCCCATTTTTCCCCATTTTTTCCCCATTTTTTTCACATTTTTTCCCATTTTTTCCCATTTTTTCCCCATTTTTTTCCCATTTTTTTCCCATTTTTTCCCATTTTTTCTCATTTTTTCCCCATTTTTTTCACATTTTTCCCCCATTTTTTTCCCATTTTTTCCCCATTTTTTCCCATTTCTTTCGCGTTTTTCCTGCCGTTTTTTGCCCCCCCCCTCACGTTTTCCCGCCATCTTCCTCCCCTCGTGTCTTACCAAAGTTATTTCCTGTTTTCTGCCTCTTTTTCCCCTTTTTCTGGGTTTTTTCCCCAATTTTTCCCCATTTTTTCCCATTTTTTCCCCATTTTTTCCCATTTTTTCCCCATTTTTTCCACGTTTTCCCACCGATTTCGTCCCCTCATGTCGCCATTTTTCTCCCCCTCACGTTTTCCCGCTCTTTTCCCCATTTTCCCGCCCTTTTTTCCCATTTTCCCGCCCTTTTTCCCATTTTCCCGCCCCTTTTCCCCATTTTTTGGCCCATTTTCCCCCCGCCCATTTCCCCCTCACTTTTCCCATCTTTTTTTCCCATTTTCCGGCTTTTTTTCCTCCTCTAAATCCAACTGGGAACCCCCCGGGCCCTTACTGGGAGCACTGGGAGCCGCTCGGTTCCTCCCTTGGTTGTATTTATTAAAAGGTTTTTTTGGGACAAAATTCCCCTTTTTTGGGTCGTTTTTTGGGGGGGGAGGGAGGAGCTTGTTGGGCCCTAATGAGCCTTGGCTAATGACGTTTAATAATTACAATTAATAGCATTTAATACTGTTAAAAAACCAATAATAATAATAATAATAATAATAGTAATAGGCAATTATAAAAGTAATAATGGCTTAAGGGTAATAGAACAATAATAATAGTAATGGTAGTACTAATTATAGTATTAATAATAACTATTATTAGTAGTATTATTATTATTATTATTATTATTAATAATAATAATAATAGGCAATTATAAAAGTAATAATGGCTTAAGGGTAATAGAACAATAATAATAGTAATAGTAGTACTAATTATAATATTAATAAGAACTATTTATTATTAGTAGTATTAGTAATAATAATAATAACAGGCAATTATAAAAGTAATAATGGCTCTAGGGTAATAGAACAATAATAATAGTAATAGTAGTAATAATAATATTAATAATAACTATTATTAGTAATAATAATAATAATAATAATAGGCAATTATAAAAGTAATAATGGCTCTAGGGTAATAGAATAATAATAATAGTAATAGTAGTATTATTTATAATATTAATAAGAACTAATATTAGTAGTATTAATAATAATAATAATAATAATAATCTAGTATTTAATGGGTTTATATTCAGGGGAAAAAAGGGAAGAAATTATTATTATTATTATTATTATTATTATTATTATTACTATTATTATTATTATTATGTATAAAGTATTCAAAGTGGGGTTTATAGAATGAAGTTTGAATGGTTTAAAAGTTTAAAACAAAAAAAAAATTAAAAAGAAGGAAGAACGTGATGAAAACGGAACTGAAATGTCACGAGAAATGAAACGCAACGAAAAATACGGTTTGAAATGCGGTTCAGAGAAATGAAAACGAAAAAGGGAAGGGAAATGTAATGAAAAATTAAATTGAAAATGTAATTCAAAATTAAACTGAAAATGTAATTAAAAATTAATTGAAAATGTAATGAAAAATAAAACTGAAAATGTAATGAAAAATTAAATTGAAAATGTAATGAAAAATTAAACTGAAAATGTAATTCAAAATTAAATTGAAAATGTAATGAAAAATTAAATTGAAAATGTAATTCAAAATTAAATTGAAAATGTAATGAAAAATAAAAACTGAAAATGTAATTCAAAATTAAATTGAAAATGTAATTAAAGTGTAATTTAAAATAAAGGGAAACATATAACGAAAGCTAGAATTAAAAATAAAAACAAAATGTCGGGAAAAGTAGAGTTAACAGTAAACTCGGAAACGGAATTACGACCTCGTTGAAAACAAACCGGAGTGCAGAGCGAGAAGCGCCATTTCAAACGAAAGAGACCGAGGAACGTTTTCAAAGAGTCAAAAGACGCAATTCGAAATGACAATTGAAATTATTAAACAAAGAACTGCCCCAAAATCTCCGGTTTCGCCCCCGGAAAAATCACGACTCCGACACCGGAACTTTCCACCGCACCCGTTTATTGCCCCTGCGGCCAGGGGGAGGAAACCCCGCCCTCAGCGCAGGAGGGGCAGCAGCACGAAGGGGAGGAGCCAGCCGGCCCCGCCCAAGGCTTGGCCCCGCCCCACCGGCCCCTTGATCCCGTTCTTGCGTCCCATTGGCTGCCCGGGGGCCACGTGACCGGCGGCCATCTTGTCTCCGTCGACCATCTTGTCCCCGTCGGCCATTTTGTTCGCGTCGGCCATCTTGTCCCCGTCGGCCATTTTGTTCGCGTCGGCCATTTTGTCCCCGGCGGCCATTTTGTCTCCCTCGGCCTTCTTCTTCCCGTCGGCCGTTTTGTCCCCGGCGGCCATCTTGCCTCCGGCCGACCTCTTCCCGCCGGCGGCCACGTCGCTCTCGGGCGCGGCTGTTGTGGCCTCGCCGGCGGCCATCTTGGCGGTGGCGTTGTCGGGCGCGGCCGTGGGGGCGTGGCCGTGCGGGAGGAGCTCGAGGCGGGGCAGGTCGGGCGAGAAGAAGGTCTTGTTGGCCAGGTGGCGGTTGCAGAGGTCGCCGGCGCAGCAGGAGCCGCTGAGCGAGGCCGCGGCGTCGCCGCGCCGCTCCTGGGCGCAGGCGCCGTCGGGGACGCAGCCGCGCAGCTCCCGCCACCAGGTGAAGTTACCTGCGGGAGGAAAGGGGGCGTGGTCGGCGTTAGGGCAGGTGTGAAGATCCGGCGTCCCAGCGGGGATGGGGGGGATTCGAGATGGAGTTTGGGGGGGGGGAATGGTGGGAAACGTGAGGGGGAAAATGGAGGGAAAGGTGAGGGGGGAAAAGGGCGGGAAAGGTGAGGGGAAAATGGAAACGTGAGGGGGAAATGGCGGGAAAACGTGAAGGGGGAAAAGGGCGGGAAAGGTGAGGGGGAAAAATGGAAACGTGAGGGGGAAAAGGGCGGGAAAGGTGAGGGGGGGGAAAAGGGCGGGAAGCGTGAGAGGAGAAAATGGCGGGAAAACGTGAGGGGGAAATGGAAACGTGAGGGGGGAAAATGGTGGGAAAGGTGAGGGGAGGAAAAGGGCGGAAAAGGTGAGGGGAAAATGGAAATGTGAGGGGGAAAAAGGGCGGGAAAGGTGAGGGGAAAATGGAAACGTGAGGGGGGGAAATGGCGGGAAAACGTGAGGGGAAAATGGAGGGAAACGTGAGGGGGAAAAGGGCGGGAAAGGTAAGGGAGAAAATGGTGGGAAAACATGAGGGGAGGAAATGGTGGGAAAACGTGAGGGGAGGAAATGGTGGGAAAATGTGAGGGGGGAAAATGGCGGAAAACGTGAGGGGGGAAAAGGGCGGGAAAACGTGAGGGGGGGAAAAGGGCGGGAAAACGTGAGGGGGAGAAAACGTCGGGGAAAAAACCCCCCAGAAAAAACGGCAGAAAATCGTGAAAAAAAAAAAAAAAAAAAAAAAAAAAAGGGCCAAAAAAAAAACCCCCCCCCGGGAATAAATTCGGGGGGAAGGGCGCGGGGACGGCGCCGTCCCCCGCGGCGCCACCCACCCATGCGCAGCGTGACGTTGCCGTGGAAGCAGCCGCGCAGCTCGCCGTAGCACTCCACCACGGCGCCGGGGCCACAGGGCCCGTCCTCGGCGCAGCCGTAGCAGCGCAGCCCGTTGGGCGCCCGCCAGCTGGCGTTGGCTGCCGGGAAACACCGGGTTTGGAGCGGTAAATCCCCCGCCCGCCCAGTTTATCCCAGTTCCCCTCCCCAGCCTCTCCCAGTTTAGCCCAGGTGTCTCTCAATCCTCTCCCAGTATGGCCCAGTTTATCCCGGCGCCCCGTACAAGGCTGTACGTCAATCCCAGTTTAGTCCCAGTTTATCCCAGTCCCCTCCCAGTATACCCCATTCCCTCCCAGTATATCCCAATTTATCCCAGCTCCCCCGTACAAGGCTGTAAGTCAATCCCAGTTTAGTCCCGGTTTAGCCCAGTCCCCTCCCAGTATATCCCAGTCCCCTCCCAGTATATCCAGTCCCCTCCCAGTATAACCCAGTCCTCTCCCAGTATATCCCAGTCCCCTCCCAGTATATCCCAGTCCCCTCCCAGTATATCCCAGTCCTCTCCCAGTATATCCCAGTCCCCTCCCAGTATATCCCAGTCCCCTCCCAGTATATCCCAGTTTATCCCAGTTCCTCATACAAGGCTAAAAGTCAATCCCAGTATATCCCAGTCCCCTCCCAGTATATCCCAGTCCTCTCCCAGTATATCCCAGTTTACCCCAGTTCCACTCCGCGCGTCCCCATACAAGGCTGTAGCCCCATCCCAGTAAATCCCAGTACATCCCAGTGCCCTCCCGGTCCCTCCCAATCCTCTCCCAGTTTATCCCAGTTCCATCCCAGTTCATCCCAGTTCCCCCCAAAGAACTCTTAGTGTTTCTGTGTCTCCCCCCGGTGGCGGCTTTGGGAACTGCAGCGCCCTCCCAGTTTATCCCAGTCCCTCCCAGTCTGTCCCAGTCTGTCCCCAGTCTGTCCCAGTCTGTCCCAGTCCCCGCCCGGTCTGTCCCGGTGCCCCGGTACCGCTCAGGGGGAGCTCCCCGCCGTCCCCCAGCGGCAGGTGACCGTTGCACGCGTCCCCCCGGCAGTTCCGGCGCCGTTCGAACACCACCAGCCCCGGCAGCTCCAGCGCTCGGGCCAACGCCCCCGGCTGGCCACGCCCACAGCCACGCCCACCCAGCACCAACTGCCCGTGGCCTGGATGGGGGCAGAGGTCACGCAGGGGTCACGCAGGGGTCACAAAAGGGGTCAGGGGGTCCCTATGGACACGCCCACAACTGACCCATTGACCCCTATGGGACACAGCCCCCCTGTGGACACTCCCATATCTGACCACTTGACCCCTATGGACACGCCCACTATGACCACGCCCACACCTGCCCCATATCCCACCCCCACACCTGCCCCACACCCGCCCCACACCTGCCCCACACCCCGCCCCATATCCCACCCCACACCTGCCCCACACCCGCCCCACATCCCACCCCACACCCGCCCCACACCCGCCCCACACCTGCCCCACACCCGCCCCACACCTGCCCCACAGCCGCCCCAATATCCCACCCCACACCTGCCCCACACCCGCCCCACACCTGCCCCACATCCCGCCCCATATCCCACCCCACACCCGCCCCACACCTGCCCCACAGCCGCCCCACACCCCGCCCCACACTCACTCCAGGTGACGGCCGCCAGGGCCTCGCTGCACACGTCGCTCTCCGTGGGGCAGGTGACGTTGGCGGCCCCACGGCAGCGGCCGTCGTCCTCAGACCCACAGCTCAGGCACTGCAGCCCCATAGAGCCTGCCCCACGGGTCAGTGACCCACGAATCAGTGACCCACAGATCAGTGACCCACAGATCAGTGACCCATAGAGCCTGCCCCATGGATCAGTGACCCACGGATCAGTGACCCACACCTCCCTGCCCCACACACTGTCCGACACGTCCCTCACCCCACACGTCACTGCCCCACACGTCACTCGCCCGCCCCACACGTCACCGGCCCCAAACGTGGCCGCGCCCTCCCCGCGGGGCCCGGACCTGCCCTGGCCTGTCCCGGCCCGACCCACGGCACGCCCCGAAACCCCCTGCCCCATAGATCCCAGCCCTGCCCCACAGATCTGAGCCCTGACACAGAGATCCGAGCCCTGCCCCAATGATCCAAGCCTTGACCCACAGATCCGAGCCCTGCCCCACAGATCTGAGCCCTGACACAGAGATCTGAGCCCTGCCCCACAGATCTGACATCTGACACCCCCCCTGCCCCATAGATCTGATCCTCAATACCCCCCCGCCCCATAGATCTTGACCCTGACACCTCCCCTGCCCCACAGTTTCTGCCCCCCAACCCCCTGACGCTGCACTGTCCCAGCCCCACAGCGCTCCCGCCCCACAGATTAGACCGCCAACCCCCTCTGCCCCACAGATCTGACCCTCGACACCCTCCTGCCCCACAGATCTCAGCCCCGCCACTGCGCTGCCCCAGCCCCATAGATCTGACCACTGACACCGCCCCTGCCCCACAGATCTGACCCCAAACACCCCCATTCCTGCCCCACAGCGCCCCTGCCCCACAGATCTCAGCCCCGGCACTTCCCTGCCCCACAGATCTGACCCCAAACCCCCCCCTGTCCCACAGATCCCGGCCCTGCCCCACATCCCCCCCGCCACCCCCCCTGCCCCAGCCCCACGGCTCCTGCCCCACAACCCCGCACCCCACACATCCCCCCGCGCCCCACAAGTACCTGGCAGCAGCGGCAGCAGCAGCAGCAGCGGCAGCAGCCGGGCCCCCCCCATGGCCCTGCCCCACATCTCGGCCCGGCCCCGGGGCCGTGGGGCAGAACCCCGCCCCATTTATGGGCGCCGGGACAGGGTGGGGTCAGGGTGGGGCGCCCCCGGGGCTCCCCGCCCCATAGCCAGGGTGTCCCCGCCCCATAGCCAGGGTTTCCCCGCCCCACAGCGCCGCCTGCCCGCCCCATGGTGGCTGTGGGGCTCTGGGCCCCATAGCTCTGCCCCATAGCTCTGCCCCATAGCACGGGACCCTCAGCTCAGCCCCATAGCGGAATCCCAAAGCTCTGCCCCACAGCTCTGCCCCATAGCAAAGTCCTAAAGCTCTGCCCCATAGCTCTGCCCCACAGCCCAGCCCCACATTCCCCCCCCAGTCACCCCCCAAGTTCCTCCCGCCCCATAGCGAGGGGGGGGGACGCGCTGACCCCACCCCGGTCCTGCCCCACAAGCGGCAATTCCCCCTCCCCCACCCCCCCCAAAATCTATGGGGCGGGGCCAGCCCCACCTTAAACTTGTGGGGCAGCGAGGGGGGGGAGGAGGAGGAGGAGGGGGAGGGGCAGGAGGGGGGGGAGGGGCGGAGCTGGGGGGGGGGGGAGGGGTCGCCGGGGAGGGAATTGCAGAAATGGCCGCGGCAGCAGCGCAGCCCCATAGATCCCTCCTGCCCCATAGGATCCTGCCCCACAGATCCCTCCTGCCCCATCGATCCCTCCTGCCCCATAGGGTCCTGCCCCACAGATCCCTCCTGCCCCACAGATCCCTCCTGCCCCACAGGATCCTGCCCCACAGATCCCTCCTGCCCCTCAGATCCCTCCTGCCCCACAGGGTCCCCCCAGAGCCCCCCCAGCCCCACAGATCCTCCCGGCCCCATATAATCCTGCCCCACGGAATCCTGCCCCACAGATCCGCCCCCAGAGCCCCCCCAGCCCCACAGGGCTCCCCACGGAATCCTGCCCCACAGATCCGCCCCAGAGCCCCCCCAGCCCCACAGGGCTCCGGCACCACTCGGGGGTCGCGCAGCCCCGAACCAGCCACGGCTCCCCCCGAGGGACCTGGGGGGCAGAAATGTGTGGGTCAGGGGGGGGCCCGGCCCCATAGAGACCCCATAGAAACCTCCCTGCCCCATAGATCCTCCACAGCCCCATAGAGAGACCCCAGAGACCCATAGAGAGACCCCCGGCCCCACAGAGACCCATAGAGACCCCATAGAAGGATTCCGGCCCCATAGAGAGACCCCACAGAAACCTCCCTGCCCCATAGATCCCCCACAGCCCCATAGAGATTCATAGAGCCCCATAGGAACCTCCCTGCCCCGTAGAGAGACCCCATAGAGACCCATAGAGAGACACCGGCCCCACAGAGACCCATAGAGATCCCCCTGCCCCATAGATCTCCCCACAGAGACCCATAGAAACCTCCCAGCCCCATAGAGACCCATAGAGAGAGACCCCAGACCCATAGATCCCACCCCAGCCCCACAGAGACCCCACAAACACCCCACAGAGCCCCATAGAAAACCCCCAGCCCCATAGAGACCCATAGAGAGACCCCATAGGAACCTCCCGGCCCCATAGAGAGACCCCAGACCCACGGAGACCCATAGAGACCCCCCAGCCCCATAGAGAGACCCCCCCGCAGCCCCACAGATCCCCGGGGGGCCCCACCGTGCCCCCAGGCCGTGGCGCAGCGCGTCCGTCCCGCCCCACAGCGCAGCGCTTGTGGGGCGCAGCCCGAGGGGGCGGGGCCGTCACAGCCCCAACAGCTCAGCCCCGAGGGCGGCCCCGGCCCCTGCACCGGTAGAAACCAGTATAAACCAGTATGGACCAGTATGGACCAGGGAGCTCCCGGTCACCCTCAGACCCCTCCCAGTATAAACCAGTTTGTCCCAGTTCCCCTCAATGTTCTCCCCGGCTCCCCCCGGTGGCGGCTTCGGGAACTGCAGCGCCCTCCCAATCACTCCCAGTTTGTCCCAGTCTGTCCCAGTTCCCCCAAAATCCCTCCCAGTTCCCTCCCAGTATAAACTAGTGACCCCAAATCCCCTCCAAGTCCATCCCAGTTCATCCCAGTTTATCCCAGTTCCCTCCCAGTTCCCTCAATGAACTCCCAATGTCTCCCCGGCTCCCCCCGGTGGCGGCTTTGGGAACTGCAGCGCCCTCCCAGTCACTCCCAGTTCGTCCCAGTTTGTTCCAGTTCCCTCCAATCCCCTCCCAGTCCCCTCCCAGTTCATCCCAGTATAAACCAGTTCATCCCAGTTCCCCTCAATGAACTCTCAGTGTTTCTCTGTCTCCCCCTGGTGGCAGCTTTGGAAACTGCAGCGCCCTCCCAGTAACTCCCAGTCTGTCCCAGTTTGTCCCATTTTATCCTAGTTTATCCCAGTTTGTCCCAGTTTGTCCCAGTCCCTCCCAGTCTCACCCAGTTCGCACTGGGAGCCCTTGCAGCACTGCAGCGCCACCCCGCGGCCGCGGCTGCTGTCGAAGGCGAGGAGGTCGCGGCAATTCCCGGCCCGGCCACACCCCCGGAGCCGCTCCGCCCCCTCTGCGGGGGTCACCCGGGGGTCAAAGGTCAGGCCACAACAGAAAGTCCGCCCATCGCAAGGGAAATCCCGCCCCTTTTGTGGCCACGCCCCCTTTTTTTAGTGTCATCCCCCCTCATCGCTGCCCCTCCTCCAACCGGAAAACCCCGCCCACACCTTGGAAACCCCTCCCCTTCCATGGGGGATGCGCCTTTTCCTGCCCCTCCCCCCCTCCCGTTCACGCCCCCCCGGTGGCCCCGCCCCCACCTCCCGCGGGTCCCCGGCTGATGACGTCAAGGCAGAGATCCTGGGGGCGGGGACAGGGCAGGGCCGGCAGGGGGGCCGCCCACAGGAGCCGTCGGAGCTGTCGCAGGTGGGGCACAGCAGGGGGCGCCCTACGGCACCAGTACGGACCAGTATGAACCAGTTTGGACCAGTACGGACCAGTATGAACCAGTTTGGACCAGTGCAGACCAGTCTAACCCCGCCCCCTCCCCCCGTCACTCACCGCTCTGGGGTGGGGGAGGGGAAGGGGCGTGTCCCGCCCCTTCCTCCTCCTCGGCCCCCGCCCCCCCATCGCTCCTCCCTCAACGTCACCAGCTCCCCGTGGGACCGGAAGGTGAGGACGACTTCCGGCGCGCCCGTGACGTCACATCCTGTCAGCTCCCGCCGCCATTCGCGCCCGTCTGAGGAGGGGCGGAAGGTCAAAGGTCACTCGGGGTCGTTTTGAGGGGGGAGTTGGGGGGGGCGGGGGTTTGGGGGGTGACCTTTGACCTTTCAGCGTCGTCAGGGTCGTGCGGCGGCAAACGGCGCGGGGGGAGGGGCAGGGGGCGGGGCGGCAGCCGGATGTGACGTCACAGCGCGGGCAGAGGAGGGCGGGGGCTGGGAAAGGGGGGGAGGGGAGAGAGGGGGAGGGGTGAGTGAGGTGGGGGAGGGAAACCTCAAAAAACCCCAAAAAACTGAAAAAAAAAAATCCCAAAAAAATCCCCAAAAATGGGAAAACTCCCAAAAATTCCCAAAAAATCCCCCAAAAAATGGGAAAACTCCAAAAATAATTCCCCAAAACATCCCAAAAAATGGGAAAAAATCCCACAAGAAATCCCAAATGAAACCGCAAAACCACCGAAAACCCCCAAACAAACCCGAAAACCAAAACTAAAAAAAACCCCCAAAAAAATCCCAAATCCCCCCCGAAAAATTCCAAAATATAATAGAACAAAAAAACCCCAGAATCCCAAAGAAAATCCCCCAAACCCCCCAAAAAAACCCCAAAAACCCAAAAAAAACCCCCAACCCCCACTTCCCAAAAATCCCAAATAAATCTCCGCGAAAAAAAACCCACCCGGAAGTACCCAAAAAAAACCCCCAAAAAACCCCAAAAAACCCCAAAAAAACCCAAAAAACCCCCAAAAAAACCCCAAAAACCCAAAAAAACCCCCAAAAAACTCCCAAAAAAGTCCCAAAATTGTCCCCCAAGGGGTGGGGGAGGGGCGCGGCCGGTACCTGCCCCCAGCAGCGCCCAGAGCAGCGCCGCGCCCCTCCCCCACCCCATGGCGCCGGCCCCCTCCCCCACCCCCCGGGGGGCATTTGGGGCCGGTTTTATAAACCCCGCAGGGGGCGGGGCTCGGGGCGAGGCCACGCCCAGTTCTCCACCCCTCCCCCACCCTCAATTTCCTCTTTTTTGGGGGGGGAAAATGTCGAAATTTAAGGGTGGGGGAGGGGGGGTCCCTTCAATGACGTCACAACCACGTGACCAATCCGATTGTGACACGGCTCGGGCGATGCCACGCCCCCTTTTCCACCCTCTTTCCCCACCCCCACCCAAATTTTTGGGTTTTTTTGGGTGAAAAATTTTGAAATTTAATGGTGGGGGAGGGGCGGGAGGGGCGTGTCCAACCCGTCCACGACATGACATCACAACCAGCTGACCAATCATCTTTTATTAGGTGGGAGGGGCTTATAAATAGCAGAAGGGGCGTGGTCAGAGGAGGAGGAGCGGGAGCAGGAGGAAGGAGAGGAGGGGGAGGGGCGAAGAGTAGGGGGAGGGGCTTGAGCCCCCGGGGGCGCCGTGTGGGGGAGGGGCGGCGGTGACCGGAAACGCGGCCGGGGGAGGGGGAGGGGCCGGGGGGTGTCTGCATCCGGTGACATCATCACCAATGACGTCACCACCCGGGGCCACCATGATGGCGTCGCCCTCGGGGGGCGTGGCGGCGGCTCCGCCCACCGGGGACGTCACCGCGGCGGGAGTGGTGACATCGCGGGGGCGTGGCCTCGAGGCGCCCCCGGAGCAGTTGGTGGCAGCGAGCGTCCCCTCCAGGGCGAGGTCACGGCCGGGGTCACCGCCTGGGGGCGTGGCCACGCCGGTGACGTCACTGAGGTGTCCCACAGCGTCCCCAGGCCCACCGGTGACGTCGGGTTGGGTTGTCCCCTCCTCGGCTGTGTCATTCCCAGTGGCCACCACCAGGTTGTCACTTCCTGGGGGCGTGGTCACAGGTGCCACCACTGTGGTGACATCTCCGGTGACGTCATTAAAATGTCCCCAAGTGTCCCTGGGGTCACCGGTGACATCGGGTTCTTCTGTCCCCTCCAGGGTTGTGTCATTGTCACTGGCCACCAGGACTTTGCCACCTGCTGGGGACGCTGGGTCAGAGGTCACCGTGGCGGTGGCATTTCCGGTGACGTCATCGAGGTGTCCCCAACTGTCCCTGGGGTCACCGGTGACATCGGGTTCTTCTGTCCCCTCCTCGGCTGTGACATTCCCAGCGGCCACCACCAGGTTGTCACTTCCTGGGGACGCGGTGACACTTCCGGCCGCGGTGGTGGCATCTCCGGGGACATCGGGGCCGTGTCCTGAAGTGTCCCCGGAGCAGTTGGTGGCACCGAGTGTCCCCTCCAGGGCCACGCCCCCATCAATGTCACCTGCTGGTGGAGACGTCACAGGTGCCACCGGGGTGGTGGCTTCCCTGGGGACATTGGTGACAAGTCCCAGGATGTCCCCAGGGCCACCGGTGACACCCGGACCTTCTGTCCCCTCCACAGTTGTGTCATCGTCACTGGCCACCAAGACTTTGTCCCCTGCTGGGGACGCTGGGTCAGAGGTCACCGTGGTGGTGGCATTTCCTGTGACGTCACTGAGGTGTCCCCAAATGTCCCTGGGGTCACCGGTGACATCGGGTTCTTCTGTCCCCTCCACGGCTGTGTCATCGTCACTGGCCACCACGAGATTGTCACCTGCTGGGGACGCCGTGACAAAGGTCACGGTGGTGGTGGCATCTCCGGTGACGTCACTGAGGTGACCCACAATGTCCCCGGGGTCAGCGGTGACATCGGGTTCTTCTGTCCCCTCCATGGCCACGCCCCCATTGGTGGCCACCAGCAACTTGTCGCTTCCTGGGGGCGTGGTCACAGGTGCCACCACCGTGGTGGCATCTCCAGTGATGTCACTGAGGTGTCCCCAAGTGTCCCCAGGGTCAGCGGTGACATCGGGTTGGGTTGTCCCCTCCAGAGTTGTGTCATCGTCACTGGCCACCAGCACTTTGCCATCTCCTGGGGATGGGGTGACAAAGGTCACCGTGGCGGTGGCATTTCCTGTGACATCATCGAGGTGTCCCCAACTGTCCCTGGGGTCACCGGTGACATCGGGTTCTTCTGTCCCCTCCTCGGCTGTGACATTGCCAGCGGCCACCACCAGGTTGTCACTTCCTGGGGGCGTGGTGACATCTCCGGGGACATCGGGGCCGTGTCCCGACGCGTCCCCGGAGCAGTTGGTGGCACCGAGTGTCCCCTCCAGGGCCACGTCCCCACCGCGGTCACCTGCTGGGGACTTGGTCACGAGTCCAACCGGGGTGGTGGCACCTTCAGTGACCTTGCTGTCACGTCCCACGGTGTCCCCAGGGCCACCGGTGACATCGGGCTGGGTTGTCCCCTCCAGGGTTGTGTCATCGTCACTGGCCACCACGAGATTGTCACCTGCTGGGGACACTGTGACAAAGGTCACGGTGGTGGTGGCATCTCCGGTGACGTCATCGAGGTGTCCCACAGTGTCCCCAGGGTCAGCGGTGACATCGGGTTCTTCTGTCCCCTCCATGGCCACGTCCCCATTGGTGGCCTCCAGCAACTTGTCACTTCCTGGGGGCGTGGTCACAGGTGCCACCACCGTGGTGGCATCTCCGGTGACGTCACTGAGGTGTCCCCAAGTGTCCCCAGGGTCACCGGTGACACCCGGACCTTCTGTCCCCTCCGTGGCTGTGTCATTGCCAGTGGCCACCACCAGGTTGTCACTTCCTGGGGACGCCGTGACAAAGGTCATTGTGGTGGTGGCATTTCCTGTGACGTCATCGAGGTGTCCCACAGTGTCCCCAGGGTCACCGGTGACATCGGGTTCTTCTGTCCCCTCCTCGGCTGTGACATTCCCAGCGGCCACCACCAGGTTGTCACTTCCTGGGGACGCGGTGACACTTCCGGCCGCGGTGGTGGCATCTCCGGGGACATCGGGGCCGTGTCCTGAAGTGTCCCCGGAGCAGTTGGGGGCACCGAGTGTCCCCTCCAGGGCCACGCCCCCATCGGTGGCCACCAAGACTTCATCACTTCCTGGGGACGGGGTGACACTTCCGGCCGGGGCGGTGACACTTCCGTCCTGCGTGGTGACACTTCCGGTCGGGGCTGCGGTACTGGTGGCGGTGACACTTCCGGCGGTGACGTCAGCGCCGCGTCCCTCGTCGCCCCTCGAGCCGCCGGTGACCCGGAAGTCCTCCGGGGCTGACCCGGAAGTGGCGGAGTCGCAGTCCGGGGGCAGTGGGGGAGGGGTGGGCGGGCGGGCGGGGTGGGGGGAGGGGCGGCCCAAGGGCAGCCGGGGGGAGGGGCGGGGGCGGCCTCCAGGGGGGGGGAGGGGACACAGAGCTGTGGGGGGAGGGGAGCGGGGTCAGAGGGGGGGGGAGGGGAACCCCCATGGGACCCCCAAGGATCCCGTAGGGACCCCCCGGCCCCATAGAGCCCCATAGAGACCCACAGACCCCATAGATCCTATAGGGACCTCCCGGCCCCATAGAACCCCATAGAGACCCATAGATCCTAATGGGACCCATAGGGACCTCCCAGTGCCCCACAGAACCCCACAGATCCTATTGGGACCCATAGAGCCCCATAGACCCCATAGAGCCCCATAGACCCCATAGAGACCCACAGATCCTATAGGGACCCCCTGGCCCCATAGAAACCCATAGAGAACCCCCAGTGCCCCACAGACCCCATAGAACCCCATAGATCCTATTGGGACCCATAGAACCCCATAGAGCCCCATAGAGCCCCATAGACCCCATAGAGACCCACAGATCCTATAGGGACCCCCCCGGCCCCATAGAGACCCATAGACCCCATAGAGCCCCATAGACCCCATAGACCCCATAGTGACTCCGCAGTGCCCCACAGAGCCCCATAGACCCTATAGGGACCCCCAGGCCCCATAGAGACCCATCGAGACCCATAGACCCCATAGAGCCCCATAGATCCTACAGGGACCCATAGAATCTTATAGAGACCGCCCAGTGCCCCATAGCACCCATAGGACTCCCCAGTGCCCCATAGAACCCCACAGAGCCCCATGGAACCCCATCGAGACCCACAGACCCCATAGAGACCCATAGGACCCCATAGAGATCCCCCAGACCCCATAGAGACCCATAGGACCCCATAGAGATCCCCAGACCCCATAGAGACCCATAGGACCCCATAGAGATCCCCCAGACCCCACAGAGCCCCACAGATCCTATAGAGCCCCATAGAGACCCCATAGACCCTCTGGAGACCCATAGATCCTGTAGCACCCATAGGACCCAATGGAGACCCATGGCACCCCATAGCACCCCATAGCACCCCATAGCATTCCCCTGCCCATAACCCGCCCCAGCGCCCCATAACCGCCCCATAACCGCCCCACAGCACCCCATAGCACCCATGGGACCCTGTGCCACCCCACAGCGCCCCATAACCGCCCCACAGCACCCCATAGCACCCATGGGACCCTGTGCCACCCCACAGCGCCCCATAACCGCCCCACAGCACCCCATAGCACCCATGGGACCCCAGAGCATTCCCCCACCCCATAACACCCCCATAACCGTCCCCAGCACCCCATAGCACCCCATAGCACCCCCCAGCGCCCCATAACCGCCCCATAGCACCCCATAGCACCCATGGGACCCTGTGCCACCCCACAGCACCCCATAACTGCCCCATAGCACCCATGGGACCCCCCAGGACACCCCACATCCCCCTGAAGCCCCACAGCACCCCACAGCACTCCCCCACCCCATAGCACCCCATAACCCCCCCCCCCAGCACCCCATAACCGCCCCATAGCACCCCATAGCACCCATGGGACCCTGTGCCACCCCATAGCACCCCATAACCGCCCCATAGAACCCATGGGACCCCCCAGGACCCCTACAGATCCCCCAGGACACCCCACATCCCCCTGAAACCCCACAGCACCCCACAGCACTCCCCAACCCCATAGCGCCCCATAACCGCCCCCCAGCACCCCTGGGACCCCCAGAGCATTCCCCCACCCCATAGCGCCCCATAACCCCCCCCAGCACCCCATAACAGCCCCATAACACCCCACAGCCCCTATACCACCCCATAGCACCCCATAACCGCCCCATAACCGCCCCCCAGCACCCCACAGTACCCATGGGACCCCAGAGCATTCCTCCACCCCATAGCGCCCCATAACCGCCCCATAACCGCCCCATAACCGCCCCACAGCACCCATGGGACCCCAGAGCATTCCCCCGCCCCCCAGCGCCCCATAACCGCCCCATAACCGCCCCATAACCGCCCCCCAGCACCCCTGGGACCCCCAGAGCATTCCCCCACCCCATAGCGCCCCATAACCGCCCCATAACCGCCCCATAACCGCCCCACAGCACCCATGGGACCCCGGAGCATTCCCCCACCCCCCAGCGCCCCATAACCGCCCCATAACCGCCCCCCAGCACCCCTGGGACCCCCAGAGCATTCCCCCACCCCATAGCGCCCCATAACCCCCCCCAGCACCCCACAACACCCCACAGCCCCTATACCACCCCATAGCGCCCCATAACCGCCCCATAACCCCCCCCAGCACCCCACAGCACCCATGGGACCCCAGAGCATTCCCCCACCCCCCAGCGCCCCATAACCGCCCCACAGCACCCCACAACACCCCACAGCCCCTATACCACCCCATAGCGCCCCATAACCGCCCCATAACCCCCCCCAGCACCCCACAGCACCCATGGGACCCCAGAGCACTCCCCCGCCCCCCAGCGCCCCATAACCGCCCCATAACCGCCCCCCAGCGCCCCCCGTACCCCCCAGGAGCGCTCCCAGCGCCAGCAGCAGCCGCGGCTCCATCCCGGCTTGGGGGGCAGGGATCCGTGGGGTCGGCGCTGTGGGGCGGGGGGAGGGGGTTCCCTTTATCCCCCACCCCCGATGTGTGGGGCGGGGCGGCGGCCCGGCCCTGGAATGTGGGGCAGCCGCCCCCGACCGCCCCCACCCCACGGGGTAATTATGGGCGCCCGGGGGTGCCCCACCCCCCAACCTCTGCCCCATTGACCCCGGGGGGGGGAGGGCGGGCGGGTGTGGGGCCGCCCCATATCCGGGGCCCGCGGGTTTGGGGTCACCCCACAGATTTGGGGTCACGCCGTGTTCCTGCCCCACAGATTTGGGGTCACGCCTTGTCCCTGCCCCAGAGATTTGGGGTCACGCCTTGTCCCTGCCTCATAGATTTGGGGTCACAGATTTGGGGTCACGCCGTGTCCCTGCCCCATAGATTTGGGGTCACAGATTTGGGGTCGCGCCGTGTTCCTGCCCCATAGATTTGGGGTCACAGATTTGGGGTCGCGCCGTGTTCCTGCCCCATAGATTTGGGGTCACAGATTTGGGGTCGCGCCGTGTTCCTGCCCCATAGATTTGGGGTCACAGATTTGGGGTCACGCCATGTCCCTGCCTCATAGATTTGGGGTCACAGATTTGGGGTCACGCCGTGTCCCTGCCCCACAGATTTGGGGTCACAGATTTGGGGTCGCGCCTTGTCCCTGCCCCATAGATTTGGGGTCACAGATTTGGGGTCACGCCGTGTTCCTGCCCCACAGATTTGGGGTCACAGATTTGGGGTCACGCCGTGTTCCTGCCCCACAGATTTGGGGTCACAGATCTGGGGTCACGCCGTGTTCCTGCCCCACAGATTTGGGGTCACGCCGTGTCCCTGCCCCACAGATTTGGGGTCATAGATCTGGGGTAACGCCGTGTTCCTGCCCCACAGATTTGGGGTCACAGATTTGGGGTCACGCCGTGTTCCTGCCCCACACATTTGGGGTCACAGATTTGGGGTCACGCCGTGTTCCTGCCCCACAGATTTGGGGTCACGCCGTGTTCCTGCCCCACAGATTTGGGGTCACAGATTTGGGGTCACACCGTGTTCCTGCCCCACAGATTTGGGGTCACAGATTTGGGGTCACGCCGTGTTCCTGCCCCACACATTTGGGGTCACAGATTTGGGGTCGCGCCGTGTTCCTGCCCCATAGATTTGGGGTCACAGATTTGGGGTCGCGCCGTGTTCCTGCCCCATAGATTTGGGGTCACAGATTTGGGGTCGCGCCGTGTTCCTGCCCCATAGATTTGGGGTCACAGATTTGGGGTCACGCCATGTCCCTGCCTCATAGATTTGGGGTCACAGATTTGGGGTCACGCCGTGTTCCTGCCCCACAGATTTGGGGTCACGCCGTGTTCCTGCCCCACAGATTTGGGGTCACAGATTTGGGGTCACGCCGTGTCCCTGCCCCACAGATTTGGGGTCACCCCATGTTCCTGCCCCACAGATTTGGGGTCACCCTCAGAGATTTTGGGGTCCTGAGACTCCCGGCCCCATAGATTTGGGGTCATCCCGTGTTCTCTGCCCCACAGATTTAGGGTTCCCCATAGATTTGGGGTCACCCCATAGATTTGGGGTCCCCCCCTATCCCTTCCCCATAGATTTGAAGCTCCTGAGACTCCCGACCCCATAGATTTGGGGTGTCCCCATGTCCCTGCCCCATTGATTTGGGGTCACCCTGTAACCCCACCCCATAGATTTGGGGTCCCCTCGTCCCTGCCCCATAGATTTGGGGATCCCCATAGATTTGGGGTCCCCGGTGTCCCCGCCCCACAGATTTGGGGTCACCCCAGAGATTTGGGGTCCCCGGTGTCCCCGCCCCACAGATTTGGGGTTCCCAGCCCCCCCAAACTCGGGGTTTCCCCTCCCCTCCCCCCCCCCCGCCCCAGTTTCGCTCTCGGGGGGCGTGGCTTCTCCCCCCTCCCGGTCACGTGTCCCCGCCCCCCCAAAAAACCCCAAAACAAAGTCACGTGTCCCCCGCGAGGTCACGTGTCGCTGCAAAGGGGGCGTGACCGACGGCAGAGCCAAAAGGGGCGGGGTTTTAAACGGGCGGGGCGGGGTTTAAAGGGGCTGGGGCGTGTTTCAAAGCAGCGGGCGGGGTTTTAAGGGAAAGCGGGGGGCGTGTTGAGGTTGGGGGCGTGGTTATGGATAAGTCACGCCCCCTGGCGCATGCGCCGCGGGGGCGGCGGCGGCGGCGGCTCCGGGAGCGGCTCCGGGCGGTGAGAACGGCCCCGGGCGGGGGAGGGGGAGGGGACGGGGGGGGAGGGGCGCGCGGGGCATTGTGGGAGCGCGGGGACAGCGCCCCCCAGCGGGCCGGGAGGAGGGAAGGCCTCGCCCCTCCCCCCCAGCAGCGCAGCCGGCGCGCGGGGCATTGTGGGATTGACGGCGGGGAGAGAAAGGGGGAGGGGCCCGCGCGGGGAAAGGGGAGGGGTTTAATTGGGGGCGGGGCTTGGGGATGATAGGGATGGGAAGGTGGGGGAGGGGTCTGGGGGGATCAGTGGGGTGGGGGGGTGGGGGAGGGGCTTTGAGAGTGGTGGGAGGGGCTTGTGGGGTGGTGGGCGGGGCGTTGGGGCAGGGGAAAAAGGGGCTTTGGCAAGGGGGAGGGGCCAGAGCGTGGGGGGGGGGGCTTGGGAAAGTGGGGGAGGGGTCGGACACAATGGGCGGGGCTTGCGGGATGCAAAGTGGATCTCGGAGATGGGAGGGGGCTCAGGGATTGGTGGGCGGGGCCGATGGGATGCTGCGAGGGACTTGGGGCACGGTGGGCGTGGTTTATGGCATGATGTGCGCGCCCCGGAAGTGGTGGGCGGGCCCTGAAGCATGGTGGGCGCGTCTTGAGAGGCCCCAACCCCATTTGGGGTAGGGAAGGGCTGGGGCGAGGTGGGCGTGTCCCGTTTTCCACGTGTGGGCGTGTCCCTGGGGGGTGGGGCGGGGCAGGGCGGCCATGATGGCGGCGGGGCGGGGCCCGGGGAGCGAGGACGGCGCCTTCGAGGAGGAGGAGGAGGAGGAGGAAGAGGAGGAGGAGGAAGAAGAGGAAGAAGAGGAGGAAGAGGAGGGCGGTGAGCCTGGGGCGCAGAGTGGGCGGGGTTTAGGGGGATAAGGGGCGTGGCCGGTGCCGTGATGGGCGTGGCCCCGCCCCCAGCGCCCCCAGCGCTGCCTGAGGACGGATCCGGCTCCGGGGTCACGTCGGGGGAGGAGGAGGAAGAGGAGGAGGAGGAGGAAGAGGAGGAGGAGCCACGAGGCCCCTCCCCCCCCGCCAACGGCTGTGCAGGTACCGCCCCTCCCCCCCCGCGGGAAAAAACCCCGCCCCCAATGTGGGGGGCAGTAATTCCCTCCCTGGCCCCTCCCCCCTTTGGGTCACCCCTCCCCCACTCTAGAGACACTCCCTTTAACCCCTCCCCCTCCCTAACCCCTCCCCCTTTTCACGCCTCTCCCACAGGTGTCCGGCCACGCCCCCTAGGGGAGGAGCCTCGAGCCTTCCCGGAGCCTGGAGGGGACAACGAGCCCGGCGCAGGGGGCGTGGCCATCCCGGGCGACACCTCAGGGGGCGTGTCCGCCCCTCGCGCGGGAGGCGTGGCCGAGGAGTGGCACAAGTGCCCGGAGTGTGGGCGCGGCTTCGGCACCTCCCGCGCCCTCAAGGTGCACCGCAGTTACCACGTGGGCCGGAAACGCCCGCAGGCCCCGCCCACCTCGGCAGGAGCCTCGCAGAGAGCCCCGCCTCCGAGCCACGCCCCCAGCCCGCCGGGCCACGCCCCCCCGTTCAAATTCCATTACATCTGCGCCGAGTGCGGCCTGGGCTTCGTGGCCCCGGGGGCGCTGGGGGCGCATCGCTGCGAGCACGGGCGGCGCCGCCGCCGCCGCAGCCCCTCCCCCGCCCCGCCCCCCGCCCGCCGGCACGCCCCGCCCCCTCCCCGCGCCTCGGCCACGCCCCCCGGGCCGCCCAGCCCCGCCCCTTTCCGCTGCACCGAGTGCCCGGGCGCCTTCGGGCTGGTGGCCGAGCTGCACGAGCACTACATGCTGCACGCCCGCGGGGAGCTCTGAGGACACGCCCACCGCGCCTGGGACACGCCCACCGCCAGCCGGGACACGCCCGCATCTCCCCAGGACACGCCCGCCACGTGGGCGTGACGTCAAGGGGCGTGGTGATGTCGCGGAGGAAAGGGGAAGGGCGTGGTCAGCAGGATGTGACGTCACTGGCGGCGTGATGTCAGCGGCGCGATGTCACGGGGGGGCGTGGTCAAGCGGACGCGAGGTCGCCGGTTGGTTGTGTGACGTCGCATTGGGGAGGAGGGGGAAGTGACGTCATCAACAGGATGTGATGTCGCTGATGGGCGTGGCGTCGTCTGTGCGGTGGCGTCATCGAGGTGATGTCATCAATGGGGTGTGACGTCACGGATCGAGGGATGGGCGCGGTGACGTCATCGACATGACGTCACGGTGGGAACAGGAAACGCCCCCACCTGGGTGGGAGGGTCATGCAAGCCCCGCCCTCCACCTCCCCTTCAATGACATCACGACCAATCAGGAGCTGCCGTCGTTTCTTCCGCTCTCTACCTCCCCCCACCCAAGCCCCGCCCCCTTTACCTTTAACCCCTCTCCGATGACATCACAACCCTTGGACCAATCCGCTTCCACCACCTCCCATTTTATTTCCATCCACCCAAGGGGGGAGGGAGGCAGCTCCTCACTTCAACCCCGCCCCTTTCCGCGCAGACCACGCCCCCTCCCCGCCGGCCCCGCCCCCTCAGAGCTCCCCCCGCGCGTGCCGGATGTAGTGCCGGTGCAGCGCCCCCTCGCGGGCGAAGGCGCGCCCGCACTCGGTGCAGCTCAGAGGGGGCGTGGCTTTGGCGGGAGGAGGAGGAGGAGGAGCAGGAGGCGGAGCTCGAGGAGGCGGGGCGGGGGCGGGCTTGGCGGGCTGGGCGTGGCCTCGCTGGTGACGCAGCAGCGCGGGGGAGGAGCCGAAGGGGCGGGAGCAGACGAAGCAGACGAAGAGCGCCCCCCGCAGGGCGGCGCGGGCGAAGTCCCCGGGGTGCTGGCGCTTGGCGTGGCGCGCGGCGAAGGCCGGGTCGGGGAAGGTGATGAGGCAGCGGCGACAGCGCCGCGAGCCCGGCCGGTCTGCGGGGACGGCGCGGGGACGGCGTGAGGGACGGCCCGACCGGGGGACACGGGGGACACGGGGACAGCCAGGGGACAGCCAGGGGACAGCCAGGGGACACGGGGACAGCCCAGGGACAGCCCGGGGACACGCAGGGGACACCCAGGGGACAGCCAGGGGACACCCAGGGGACACCCAGGGGACAGCCAGGGGACACGGGGACAGCCCAGGGACAGCCAGGGGACACCCAGGGGACACCCAGGGGACAGCCAGGGGACACGGGGACAGCCCAGGGACAGCCAGGGGACACCCAGGGGACATGGGGACAGCCAGGGGACATGGGGACTGGGGTGACACCCACTGGGGGGCACTGGGACACCCAGGGGACAGCCAGGGAACACGGGGACAGCCCAGGGACAGCCCGGGGACACGCAGGGGACAGCCAGGGGACACGGGGACAGCCCGGGGACACAGGAACACCCATTGGGTGACACTGGGACACCCAGGGGACATGGGGACAGCCAGGGGACATGGGGACTGGGGTGACACCCACTGGGGGGCACTGGGACACCCAGGGGACAGCCAGGGAACACGGGGACACCCACTGGGGGGCGCCGGGACACCCTGGGGACACGGGGACATCTGTGACACCATTGGGTGGCACGGGGACACCCAGGGGACACTGGGACACCAACTGGGGGGTGCTGAGACAGCCCGGGGACACAGGGACACCCACCGGGACACTCAGGGGACCCCGGGGACTCCCGCAGGGACACCGGGACAGCCATTGGGGGGCACTGGGACACCCAGGGGTCATTGTGGTCACCCGCAGGGACACACCCGGGACACCCAGGGGGACATGGGGACACGTGTGACACCCATTGGGTGGCGCTGGGACACCTGCGGGGACACACGCGGGACATCTCTGGGGACATCGAGGTCACCTGTGGGGACGCGGGGACAGGGGTGACACCTACGGGGACACCGGGGACACCCGTGGGGTGGCACTGGGACACCCCGGGGACACTGGGGTCACCCACAGGGACACGCGGGGTCACCCCGGGGTCACGGGGACACGTGTGCCACCGCCCACCCTCCCCCCCCCGCCCCTCCCCCACTCACAGCCGCGGTTGTTTTTGTTCGCGGGGGGGCTCCCGGCCGCCCCTCCCCCACCTCCTTCCTCCTCCTCCTCTTCCTCCTCCTCCTCCTGCGGGGGGGGCGGGGCCGGCTCCGACATCCCGGGGGGGGGCTGAGGCGGGGGGGGGGGGAAAAGGGGGCGTTACCATGGAAACCACACCCCCAACCCCCCCAGACCCCCCCGGACCCACTGGGGGCTCCCGACCCCCCCCCGGGACCCCCCGGGACCCCCCGGAATCCGCCCCTCCCCCCCCCAAGCCCCTCACTCGCTCTCGCGGCCGCGTCGCGCCCCGCCCCCCCCCGGCGGCAACGGCGACTTCCGGCTTCCGGTGCGACCCCCCTCCCTCACCCAAGCGCTTCCGCTTCCGGTCTAGACGGGGAGTTAGCCCCGCCCACTCCCCGCTAGCCGCAAAGGGGCGCGGCTAAGGTGGGTGACGTCATGGAGGCGTGACCTGAGGGAAATGGCGGGAAAGTGGAGCCCGCCTTAAGGGGGCGACGGAAA
Source organism: Chamaea fasciata (assembly GCF_029207755.1). NCBI lineage: Eukaryota > Metazoa > Chordata > Aves > Passeriformes > Sylviidae > Chamaea > Chamaea fasciata. The sequence goes on along the minus strand of NW_027094301.1, from coordinate 73,916 downwards.
GGGGGAGGGAATATTCATTAGAAATGTAAATTAATTGGTGATTCAGGGTAATTAGGCGGCCGGGGCGTGTTTCTAATGAGCTCCGTGTGTATCCGGTAATTGCCGCGCTCTGATTGGTCAATCACCTGCTTCCTTTACATTCCTATTTTCACTCTGCGTTTACTTAATGTTCAATAGATATTCATAAATTTATTGAATATTCACATATTTCTTTATCTCGTATTTCTGACGGATTTAATTTCAATGTTTACAAACCTCCTGGTCCTTATTTTCCTAATTTACACATTCCTTACGCAATTATTCAACGCAAACTACGAATTTATTACGCGCGCGTCATTAATTTGCGCGTTTTCATTATTCGAAACGTTCTCATTTTGCATTTTTTTATTTTACCGAAGAAATAAAAATCAATTCCATAATTTATTATAATTATTACAATTATACGTTATATATCACTATAGAAATATTCTAATTATAATAAATTAATAATATAGATTAATAAATATTTCTTTTATATATTGTACCAATATCACGTATTTATCTACACTTATTGCACCTTAAATTAAGTTTGCAATTAATTTATGCATTAATTATAATTCTACTATTATTTATGCATCTCATTATAAATATTTGCGCATCTTTATGACCTAATTACCTAAGTTAATTACGGAATCACAGCGACTCTGGATTAATCACTTCAGGGATTATTTTTACGGATTTAGGCGCAATTATCAAAGGTTTATTTCCCCCACCTTTGAGGACATTTGAATATATTTGCATATTCCCACGGGAAGGGTTTTCATCACGCGTTTTTAAAATCAGATATTTGCATAGATTTGAATAAAATTATGGATTTCGTGACGGATGTTTTTCCACATTTGCATAAATTTTTCGACCGACGGAAATACGAATTCATTGCGACCCAAAGCTCCTTGGAGCGAGCCCCGCCCACCACCCAAACCACGCCCACTTTTAACCTAACCCCGCCCCAACTTCTACCCAAAAAAAAAAACCCTCAAATTTTTTTGGTCTTTATTTATTTTAATGAAAAAGGGGGCGTGGCTTGGGGAGGGAAAAGCCTATGACGTCACCAATGAGGTCACGCGCGGGGCGTGACCAGGAAGGGCGTGGCCGGCAGGGGGCTCTGCCTCTCCCCGCAGAGCAGCAGCCAATGGGGTCGCACGAAGGTCAGGGAGGGGCGGAGCTCCAGGGCCTAGGAAAAAAGAGGGCGTGGCTTAGTCTTAAAAGGGGTGTGTCTTGTTCAAAGGGGCAGGGTTTTGCCACACCCACCTCCTGGAAGGCGGGGTCCCAGTCCTGTGACGTCACCACGTGAGTCACCGAGTCGTCCATGTAGGGGGCCAGGGTGCTGCGGACCAGTATGGACCAGTATAAACCAGTTCCCCCCAATGAACTCCCAATGTCTCCCCGGCTCCCCCTGGTGGCGGCTTCGGGAACTGCAGCGCCCTCCCAGTTTGTCCCAGTTTATTCCAGTTTGTCCCAGTCTGTCCCAGTTCATCCCAGTGTGTTCCAATTTTGTCCCAGTCCCTCCCAGTTTGTCCCAGTTCATCCCAGTTCCCTCCCAGTCCCTCCCAGTTAATCCCAGTCCCTCCCAGTTTATCCCAGTGTGCCCCAGTCCCTCCCAGTCCCTCCCAGTCCGTCCCAGTCCCTCCCAGTTAATCCCAGTCCCTCCCAGTTTGTCCCAGTCTGTCCCAGTCACTCCCAGTCTGTCCCAGTCCCCTCCCAGTCCATCCCAGTCCCCTCCCAGTCCCTCCCAGTATACACCAGTCCCCGCTCACCCCCCGAAGGCCACCACCGTCCGTCGCAGCCGGCGCTCCTCCCCCTCGGGGAATTTCCCGTGGAAAAAGAAAATTTTGTCCTCAAAAAAATCTGCAGGTGAGAGGGGGGAGGGGAAAAAAAAATTAAAATGAGGGGAAAAGGGGGCGTGGCAATGGTGGGGGAGGGGCTTGGGGGTGGGGGAGGGGCACGGACCGGGCAGGGGGGGGATGGGCTCCCCTTCATCATCGTCGTCGTCCTCCGTGTTCTCCTCGGTGGAGCCGCCGTAGGGGTCGGAGCTGGGGGAGGCCACGCCCACATGAGGCGTGGTCACACCCGGAACGAGTGTGGCCACGCCCACGAACTCCAGGCGTGGTCACACCCACTCCAAGTGTGACCACGGCCAGCCCAAATGTCACCCTACCCACCCTTTTTACAACCACGCCCACCCCAGGCATGACCACGCCCCTTGATCCAAACTCACCCCTCTGACTGGTCGCCGCTCTCATCTGACTCGGGGGGCGTGGCTGGCTCTGCTGAGGGAGGGGCTTTAGGCGCGTCCAGCTGAGGTGGCCCCGCCCCTTTTTTCACCTTGGGGGAGGGCCGTGGAGGAGGTGGGGCGTCCTCAGGCTCCTCCCCCTCGCTGTCAGAGGAGGCGGAGCCATCCAGGAGGTACCTGGGGGAGGGACACAGGTAAACATATGCCCATTGAGGGGGCGTGGTCTAACAATAGCCCCTCCCCAGTGGGTGTGACCAGCTGTGTGACCCTCCCAGCTGGGCGTGACCTAAGTGGGTGTGTCCCGGGAGTGGGCGTGGCTTACGGGCCGCAGGGGAGGCGCCGCTGCAGCTTCTGACACTCCCAGATCCAGGCGGGGCCGACGACCACGCCCCCCTGGAGCCGCGCCCGCTGCGCCTTCGGCGTCCGGGGGAAGGCGCACCTGGAGGAGGGGCGTGGTCAGGACCAGTATGAACCAGTATAGACCAGTAGAGACCACTCCCCCCCAATCCACTCCCAGTTCATCCCAGTCCCCCCAATGAACTCCCAACGTCTCCCTGTCTCCCCCTGGTGGCAGCTTCGAGAACTGCAGCGCCCTCCCAGTTTGTCCCAGTCCTTCCCAGTATAAACCAGTCCCCCCAAAACTCCTCCCAGTTCATCCCAGTTCCCCTCAATGAACTCCTAGTGTTTCTCTGTCTCCCCCTGGTGGCGGCTTCGGGAACTGCAGCGCCCTCCCAGTCACTCCCAGCTTGTCCCAGTTCCCACCAAACCCCACCCAATTCCCTCCCAGTTCATCCCAGTATAAACCAGTTCATCCCAGTTCCCCTCAATGAACTCCTAGTGTTTCTCTGTCTCCCCCCGGTGGCGGCTTTGAGAACTGCAGCGCCCTCCCAGTCACTCCCAGTTCCCTCCCAGTTTATCCCAGTCCCCCCCAGTCCCTCCCAGTCCCTCCCAGTCCCCCCCAGTCCCATCCCAGTCCCCCCCAGTCCCCCCCAGTCCCCTACACCAGGTGCGTGCAGTCCCGGCTCCAGTCCGGCCTGTACTGGGCGCCCAGCCCCAGCGCCGCCTGCCTCAGCTTCCCCCTCAGCGGGTTCTGGAATCCGCTCAGCGCCAGCACCACGCCCCCCAGCACCGCGCCCCCCGGCGCCACGCCCCCCGGCGCCACGCCCCCCGGCGCCACGCCCCCCAAGCGCTTGGGGGCTCCTTCCGGGGGGGAGGGGCCGGGGGGGCTTGTTTTGGGGCGGGGCTCCGCGGCTGGGGGGGGGGAGGCGGCGCTTGGGGGGCTGTGGGGAGAAAAATGGGGGGGGAGGGTTAGAGGGGAGGGGGAATGGGGGGTTGGGGATCCCAGGTGGGGGTTGGGGGTCCCCAGGTGGGGTTTGGGGGTCCCCAGGTGGGGTTTGGGGGTCCCAGGTGGGGTTTGGGGGTCCCCAGGTGGGGTTAAGGGGTCCCCAGGTGGGTGTTGGGGGGACCCATGTGGGGTTTGGGGGGTCCCAGGTAAATTTTGGGGTGTTCTAAAAGGGGTTTGGGGGGTCCCAGGTGAGATTTTGGGGGTCCCAGGTGGGGATTGGGGGTCCCCAGGTGGGGTTTGGGGGTCCCAGGTGGGGTTAAGGGGTCCCCAGGTGGGGGTTGGGGGTCCCAGGTGTGGTTTGGGGGGTCCCAGGTGGGGGTTGGGGGTCCCCAGGTGAGATTTTGGGGTCCCAGGTGTGATTTTGGGGGTCCCAGGTGTGATTTGGGGGTCCCCAGGTGAGATTTTGGGGTTCCCCAGGTGAGATTTGGGGCGTGTCCCCTCCCCCCCCCTTACCTGGGCGCCGTCTTTGAGCGCGGCCGCGGCGTAACTGAGAGTGGGCGTGGCCTGGGGAGCTGAGAGGGGGCGGGGTCAGATGGGGCGGAGTCAGAGAGAGGGGCCGGGTCAGACAGGGTGGGGGAGGAGCTAAAGGTGGGGCTGAGGGAGGGGCCGGAGCGAGGGGGAGGGGCTGAGGGAAGGGAGGGGCCGCGATGGGGGGTTGGGGGCGGGGTTTGAGGGTGGGGGCGGGGCCTTACCCGGCGTGGGGGAGGGGCGGCGGTAGAAGAGGGCCCCGGGGGGGCGCTGGGGGCTCCCCTCCCCCTCCTCCCGCAGCGTGAACGCGCCCAGGCGACGCACCTGGGGGGAGGGGCGGGGTCACCCAGGGGTCACCCGGAGGTCACCCTGGGGTCACCCCGGAGGTCACTGTGGGGGTCACTTTGAGGTCACTGGAGGGGTCACTCTTGGGGTCACCCAGAGGTCACTCTGGGGTCATTTAGGGGTCACTTTGAGGCCACTCTGGGGTCATTGTAAGGGTCACCATGGGGTCACTCTGGGGTCACTTTAAGGGTCACTCTGAGGTGACTCCGGGGGTCACTTTGAAGGTCACTCTGGGGTCACTTTGGGGCCATTTTCAGGGTCACTCTGGGGTCACTTTGGGGCCATTTTCAGGGTCACTCTGGGGTCACTCTGAGGCCACTTTGGGGTCATTGTAAGGGTCACTCTGGGGCCATTATCAGGGTCACTCTGGGGTCACTCTGGGGTCACTCTGGGGTCATTTTCAGGGTCACTCTGTGGTCACTTTGAGGTCATTTTCAGGGTCACTCTGGGGTCACTCTGGGGTCATTCAGGGGTCACTCTGGGGCCATTTCTAGAGTCACTCCACGGCTGCCCCGTGGTCACTCCGGGCTCACCGAAGGGTCACTCACTGGTCACTCACCTTCACCTCCCCCTTCCCTCCCTTCTCCTCCTCTTCCTCCTCCTGCGGCGCCGAAAACACCCGGACGAAACTCAACCCGAACGGGCGGCTCTGTTCACCAATTAACACCCCCCCCCTTAATTAACATAATTAACATCATTAACCCCGTTCCCGACCCCTCCGAACCCCCTCACCTGACAGTAAGGCTGACTCAAAACCACCTTCAGCCTGTCCCAAGCGGCCTGAGCTTGACCTTTGACCAAAGACTCCGGCCCGAACATTCGGACCCTGTGCAGCTCCAGCCCGGCTTTGCTCTCGCTGGGTGACATCAAAGCGGCGCTGGGCAGCAACACCTGAGGCCAGGTGAGGGGTTCAGGCGGCGTTTAGGCGGGGTTTGGGAGGGGCCGCGAGGGGTTAAAGGTCACCTGGAAGTCGCCCCCCGAGGAGGAGCCCACCAGGATCTCGACGAAGGCGGCGCCGTCGTTGCCGACGTGCAGGGAGTGGATGGGGCGGGAGGAGCCCAGCTGGGGGAGGAAGGCCCAAAATAATTTGGGGGGGGAGGGGGAAAGGGGCCTGAGACCCCACGGAAAAGCCCCAAATTCTCCCCCCGAATCCCCCAAATTCTCCCCGAATTCTCCTCCCGAATCCCCCCGAATTCTCCCCCCGAATACCCCAAATTCTCCCTGAATTCTCCCCCCGAATCTCTCTAAATTCTCCCCAAATTCTCCTCCCGAATCCCCCCAAATTCTCCCCCCGAATCCCCCGAATTCTCCCCAAATTCTCCTCCCGAATCTCCCCGAATTCTCCTCCCGAATTCTCCCCAAATTCTCCTCCTGAATCCCCCCAAATTCTCCTTCCAAATCCCCCCAAATTCTCCTCCAAAATCTCCCCAAATTCTCCCCCCGAATCTCCCCAAGTTCTCCCCCCAAATCTCCCCAAATTCTCCCTGAATTCTCCTCCCGAATCCCCCAAATTCTCCTCCCGAATCCCCCCAAATCCTCCTCCCAAACCTTCATCAGAGCCCTCAAAACCTTTCCCCAAATTCTCCCCAAATTCTCCTCCCAAATCTCCCCAAATTCTCCCCCCAAATCTCCCAGAATTCTCCCCCCGAATCCCCCCAAATCCTCCCCCCGAATTCTCCGCCCGAATCCCCCTCAGGGACCCCCAAACCACCTCCAAGACCACGCTCAGCTGCTTCTCCCCCGCCGCCGCTCCCCTCCAGCGCCCGCCATCGTCCGGCCGCAGCAAATTCTCCGCCGGGTGACGCTGCGGAGACACCGCCAAGGTTCGGAACGGAAAATCCCGCACGGGGAAAAGCGGGAATAAAAACGCGTCTTTGTTTTTTAATCAGGGGAGACAATCACCGGGTCGGCGCTGCTGACGGAGACCACGCGGGTTAAGGGGATCTCCGGCATCGCCGCCTCCTCCGCCGAGACTGGCGCCGACCGGAAGTCGCCTCAGAGACCCCGGCGGCGGCCGCTCTGGGAAACCCCGTTTCGCCTCTATGGTGCGGCGGGGGACTTCCGGTGGTTGTGCGCATGCGCAGGGGAGGCGCTCTGGGAAACCAGCCTCGATTCCATGGTGGCGAGGGGGTTTGGGGTTTGTGCGCATGCGCCGAGGGGGGCTCGCGGCCCCAGGTTTTCCCGCCCTTTTTGGTCACGTGATTCTCTCCCTCAGGGGTCTTCCCGCCTTTTTCGCCGTGAGGGGAAAATTAATTAAATTACTGAGGGGGCAATTAAATCCCTGAGGGGTAATTAGACCTAATTACGCCTCGAGGGCTAATTAACTAACAACTTACCGCTAATTAAGACCAAAACGAGTCAATTCGGGGCGTTTCTAGGCGGAAGGGGCGGCAGGTAATTAAATCCCTGAGGGGACAATTAAATCCCTGAGGGGTAATTGCACCTAATTAAGCCTCGAGGGATATTTAATTACCAATTCCTCGCTAATTAAGACCGAAACGAGGCGGTTTTTGGGGGGGTTTTATTGAGGCTCCCAGTTCAGCCCAGTAACCGGCCGTACTCGGCCAGCGCCGACGATTTCTTCACCCCGTCCCAGATGCGGGCGGCGTAATGGAACCTGCCACCAGTACGGACCAGTGTGGACCAGTACGGACCAGTATGGACCAGTACGGACCAGTGTGGACCAGTACAGGTGAGATATGGACTCCCAGTTACTCCCAAATCCCCTCCCAGTCCATCCCAGTTTATCCCAGTTACCCCCAGTTCCCTCCCAGTCCCCTCTAAACCCATCCCAGTCCCTCCCAGTTCACTCCCAGTCCCACCCAAATCCCTCCCAGTTCCCTCCCAGTCCATCCCAGTCCATCTCAGTTCCATCCCAGTATATCCCAGTCCCTCCCAGTTACCCCCAGTCCCCTCCCAGTCCCTCCCAATCTCCTCCCAATCCCCTCCCAGTTTATCCCAATCCATCCCAGTCCCTCCAGTTCCTTCCCAGTTCCCTCCCAGTCCATCCCAGTTACCCCCAATCCCTTCCCAGTTCCCTCAAACTCCCTCCCAGTCCCTCCCAGTGTCCCCAGTCGTCTTCCCAGTTCCCTCCCAGTCCATCCCAGTTCCCTCCAGTCCCTCCCAGTATCCCCCACTCCCCTCCCAGTCCCTCCCAGTTCCCCCCAGTCCCTCCCAGTCCCTCCCAGTCCCCTCCCAGTCCCTCCCAGTGCCCCCCAGTCTCACCAGTTCCTCTCGGTCAGCAGGCTGTGGGACAACTGGGAGCGAGCGGCCGCCAGGACCCGACCCCGGAGCCGGGCCAGGAGCCCCCCCAGAGCCCCCCGACCCCGGAACGGGGGCAGGGCCGGGAACAGGGCCCCGCCCCCACCTGTGGGAGGGACTGGTTTGGACTGGGATGTACTGGGAGAGGCTTCGGAGGGGCTGGGACAAACTGGGACAGACTGGGACAAACTGGGAGTGACTGGGAGGGCGCTGCAGTTCCCGAAGCCGCCACCAGGGGGAGACAGAGAAACACTAAGAGTTCATTGAGGGGAACTGGGATGAACTGGTTTGTACTGGGAGGGAACTGGGAAGGGACTGGGGTTTACTGGGCTCTACTGGGATGAACTGGGAAGGAGTTCGGGGGGCACTAGGGCTGTTCCTGTGGGGGGCACTGGTCTATACTGGTCTATACTAGTTTATATGGGTTTATACTGGTTTGTACTGGTTTGTAGTGGTTTGTACTGGTTTGTAGTGGTTTGTACTGGTTTGTACTGGGGGTACCTGCCCGGGGCAGGGCGTCCTCGGGCTCCTCCTCCAGCGGGGGCAGCAGGAACAGGTTGACCTCGGGCTCTGGGGGGGCCGGGGGGGCCCCGGGGGGGCCGGGGAGGAGTTCCCGCATGGACAGGGACCCTGAAACCCCAAATTCACCGGAATCAGCCACATTCACCCCAAAACCCACCTGGGACCCCCAAAACCCACCTGGGACCCCCAAAATCCACCTGGGACCCCCAAAATCCCACCTGGGACCCCCCAAAACCCACCTGGGACCCCCAAAACCCACCTGGGACCCCCCAAAACCCACCTGGGACCCCCCAAAACCCACCTGGGACCCCCCAAAACCCACCTGGGACCCCCAAAACCCACCTGGGACCCCCAAAATCCCACCTGGGACCCCCCAAAACCCACCTGGGACCCCCAAAACCCACCTGGGACCCCCCAAACCCACCTGGGACCCCCAAAGTCCCACCTGGGACCCCCAAAATCCTACCTGGGATCCCCTAAATCCACCTGGGACCCCCCAAATCCACCTGGGACCCCCAAAATTCCCCAAAACCCCACCTGGGACCCCCCAAATCCTCCCCCAAACCCCACCTGGGACCCCCACAATCCACCTGGGACCCTCAAAATCCACCTGGGACCCCCAAAACCCACCTGGGACCCCCCAAAACTCACCTGGGACCCCCAAAATCACACCTGAGACCCCCAAATCTCACCTGGGGACCCCTCAAAATCCACCTGGGACCCCCAAAATCACACCTGGGACCCCCCAAAATCCTCCCCAAATTCACCTGGGACCCCCAAAATCACACCCGGGACCCCCCAAAATCCTCCCCAAATCCACCTGGGACCCCTCGGGACCCCCCCAGATCCCACCTGGGACCTTCCAAATCAGCCCCCAAGCCCCCTCAGGACCCCCCGGATTCCACCCCAACCCCCCCCGGGCCCCCCGGGCCCCCCGTACCCCGGTACTTGAGGCGGGAGTGCGCCATCAGCCGGGCCAGCACGCGCTGCATCTGCCCCAGGCGCCGTGGGGAGAAACACTCGGGGGGCGCCCGGGTCTGCACGAACACTGCGGGAGGGGGGCACGGCCGGGGGTCACTCGGGGGGCCGGGGATGGGTCAGGATCTGTGGGGCGGGATGTGTGGGGCAGGATCTGTGGGGTAGGATCCGTGGGGCAGAATCTACAGGTCACAATCTGTGGGGCAGGATCCATGGGGCAGGATCCACGGGGCAGGATCCATGGGTCAGGATCCATAGGGCGGGATCCGTGGGGCAGGATCCATGGGGCAGGATCTATGGGTCAGGATCCGTGGGGCAGGACCCATGAGGCAGGATCTATGGGGCAGGATCTGTGGGCCAGGATCTATTGGGCGGGATCTCTGGGGCAGGATCTACGGGTCACAATCTGTGGGGCAGGATGTGTAGGGCGGGATCTGTGGGGCAGGATCTGTGGGTCACAGTCTGTGGGGTAGGATCCATGGGGCAGGATCCATGGGGCAGGATCTCTGGGGCAGGATCTCTGGGGCAGGATCTATGGGGCAGACCCACGGGGCTCACCCAGGTGCGGGTAGTACTCCGAGGGGCTCATGCTCTATGGGTCAGGATCCGTGGGGCAGGATCCGTGGGGCAGGATCTCTGGGGCAGGATCTCTGGGGCAGGATCTCTGGGGCAGGATCTATGGGGCAGACCCACGGGGCTCACCCAGGTGCGGGTAGTACTCCGAGGGCTCCTCGGCTCCGGCCCCACTCGAGTCGTGGCTCGGGGACGGCGTCGGCGGCTTCACCATCTCGGCCGTCTGCAGGAACCTGCGGGGCGCGCGGGGGGCACTTATGGGGCGCGGGGGGCAGTTATGGGGCACTGGGGGCAGTTACGGGACGGTGTGGGGCAGTTACGGGGCAGTTATGGGGCGCGGGGGGCGCTTAGGGGGCGCGGGGGGCAGTTATGGGGCACTGGGGGCAGTTACGGGACGGTGTGGGGCAGTTACGGGGCAGTTATGGGGCGCGGGGGGCGCTTAGGGGGCGCGGGGGGCAGTTATGGGGCACTGGGGGCAGTTACGGGACGGTGTGGGGCAGTTACGGGGCAGTTATGGGGCACTGGGGGCAGTTATGGGGCAGGTTTAGAGTCACTTATGGGGCAGGTTTGGGGTCACGTCGGGGTCACTTATGGGTCAGGTTTGGGGTCACGTCGGGGTCACTTGTGGGGCAGGTTTAGGGTCACTTGTGGGTCAGTTCAGGGGTCACTTGGGGGTCACTTTGGGGTCACCCTGGGGTCACTTGTGGGTCAGGTTTGAGGTCATTTTGGGGTCACTTGTGGGTCACTCCCGGGGTCACTCCAGGATCACTCTGAGGTCACTCCAGGGTCACCCTGGGGTCACTCCTGGGTCAATTTTGAGGTCACTCCGGGGTCAGTGCGGGGTCACTCATGGGTCACTTTGAGGTCACTTTAGGGTCACTCTGGGGTCACTTTAGGGTCACTCCAGGGTCACTCCCGGGTCACTCATAGGTCAGTTCTGGGGTCACTCCGGGGTCACTTTGAGGTCACTTTAGGGGTCACTCTGGGGTCACTCATGGGTCAGTTCTGGGGTCACTCCAGGGTCACTTTGAGGTCACTTTAGGGGTCACTCTGGGGTCACTCCTGGGGTCACTCCAGGGTCACTTTGAGGTCACTTTAGGGGTCACTCATGGGTCACTCCGGGGTCACCCCGGGGTCACCCCGGCCCCGCCCCTCACCTGTAGAGCCCCAGGTCCGTGAACCAATCCTGCACCAGCAGCACCACGTGACACACGGTGAACAGGAAGGCGGCGATCTGCAGCGACTAACGAGCCCCGATGGAGGCTAATTAACGCCCTCGTTAGCATAACGAGCCCCCTCGGACCACGCCCCCCCCGCCCCCCTCACCTGGGTCTCCACGTAGGCGTGGGGCAGCGCGAACTCGGGCGGAAGCTTCCGGTCGTTGTTGATCAGGTGATCCAGGTGGGCGGGGCTAAGGATGGGCTAAAAGAGGGGGGCGTGGTCAGGGTGAGGCCACGCCCAGCCCCGGGGATGGTAGTGAGGGGGCGGGGAAAGGGGGAGTTAATTAAGTTATGAGTATTGGGGTGATTACGGTAATTTGGGGGAATTAGGGTGATTGGGGAGATTAATTATTGGCAATTGGGGATAATTAATTATGGTAATTGGGTATAATTAATTATGATAATTGGGATTACTAATTACGGTAACTGGAGGTACTTACAGTAATTTACTACAAGTAAATACTTATAGTAATTAAGATAATTAATTATGGTAATTCGGATAAATAATTACGGTAATTGGAGATAACTACGGTAACTGAAGGTACTTAATTATGGTGATTGAAGATAATTAATTGTGGTAATTGGGGTAATTACGGTAACCGGCGTAATTAAAGTAATTGAGGATAATTAAAGTAATTGAGATGATTGGGAAATTGGAGTAAATATGGTAATTAGCTGGGTTGGTTATGGCGGTTATAGACTAATTAAAGCTAATAAAGCGCAATTAAGTGATTATTAACCGTTATTTACGTAATAATTACGGCTAATAAGAGGCAATTAAAGCCCAACACACACAGCTCAGGGCACGTAAGAGATAATTAGCAATAATAAATTACAAAACAAGTATAAATATGACCTAATTACTGTTAATTAAGGAAAATCAAGTTGCTCCTGTGTTAATTAATGGTAATTACAGACAAATAAAGGCTAACAAGATAAAATTAAGTTCTTTTTAGGACAATCCATGCTAATTACAAGCTAATTAAAGCTAATTAAGCAAAATCAGGCCACAGCATTTATGCAATATCTCACCATTTACCTAACGATTAGCGCTAATTAGCGGCAATTAAAGCCCAACACCCCTCAGATGGGAGGCAGCTGAGGGATAATTGCCGTTAATTAGGTTAATTAGCGCTAATTAGCGTTAATCACCTGGGTGTCCAGGAAGAGCACGCGCTCCTGGGTGACGAACAGGTCGATGCCGCCGGTCTGGGCCCCGCCCCTTTCCCGCAGCTCCGGCGGCTGCGGCCGGAACACGAACGACCTGGACCGGTGGAAACCAGTACGGACCAGTATGGACCAGTACAAACCCCATCCCAGTCAATCCCAGTCCATCCCAGTTCATCCCAGTTCCCCTCAATAAGCTCCTAATGTCTCTGTCTCCCCCTGGTGGCTACTTTGGGAACTGCAGCGCCCTCCCAGTCACTCCCAGTTTGTCCCAGTTCCCTCCAAACCCCACCCAATCCCCTCCCAGTTTATCCCAGTATAAACCAGTCCCTCCCAGTTCCCCTAAATGAACTCTCAGTGTCTCTCACGCTCCCTCTGGTGGCGACTTTGAGAACTGAAGCGCCCTCCCAGTTTATCCCAGTACATCCCAGTACATCCCAGTACAAACCAATCCCCTCCCAGTACAAACCAGTTCATCCCAGTTCCCCTCAATGAACTCTTAGTGTTTCTCTGTCTCCCCCCGGTGGCGCCTTCGGGAACTGCAGCGCCCTCCCGGTCACTCCCAGTTTGTCCCATTTTATCCCAGTTCCCTCCAATCTCCTCCCAGTTCATCCCAGTGCCCCCCAAACCCCCTCCCAGTCCCCTCCCAGTCTAAACCAGTCCCTCCCAGTACCTCGGGTCCTCCTCGGGCTGGTTTCCGGCCAGCAGCGACAGCACCGTGGATTTCCCGGTGCCCTGCAGCCCCAGCGCTCCCACCACCAGCACGTCCGTCTGCTCCAGCAGGAACTGGGGGACGCTGGGAGTCACTGGGGGGCTCTGCAGGCCCCTCCCACCGAGCCACGCCCACTCGTCTTTAGCCCCACCCCCTCGCTGTTAGCCCTGCTGTTTGTTTTAACTCCTCCCCCTTCATTTCAGCCCCTTGGGTTTTCGCCCCACCCCCTGGGTTTTAGCTCCTCCCCCTCCATTTTAGCCTCCCATCCGTGTCGTCCCCGCCCCCCGGGTTTTGGCCCCGCCCCCACCTCCAGGGCGCTGTCACACCAGTTCATCTGCTCGTCCACCAGTTTGATGCTGGTTTTCATCTTCTCCGGGGCGGCCAATCGGGCCTGGGCTTGGGCAGCTGCAGGGGAGGGGTCAGAAGTCGGTTAATTGCCCGATGTAGCCACGCCCACTCCACCAAACCCCACCCCTAGTTTTGAATCTCCCACCTTAGCCACGCCCACAGTGACCACACCCTGTTACGACCACGCCCGCACCTCAGCCCACACCCATTTTTCAATCCCATCGACCCCACCCTTTAGCCACGCCCACCCCATTAACCCACCCATCTTAGCCCCTCCCAAACGGCCACACCCTCTTTACGCTCCGTCACTCACGGTCCAGCGCGGTGGGCGTGGCCAGCCCTCGGCTGTGCAGTTGATAGACGGGCTGGGTGGGGCGCGGCCCCTCCCTCTCCAGGGGCGGAGCTTGTGCAGGGCCCTCCCCTGCAGTCTGTGACGCCACGCCCCCTCCCCGCCCCTCCTCGCCCCGCGCCTTCATCAGCACGATGGGCGGGGCTGGGGCGGGAGGGGGCGGAGCTTGTGCTGGCCCCGCCTTGGGGGCGGCTGGAGGCGGCTGCTGGTTTAAAATTAAACATGACGTTAGGGGGCGTGGCCACACCAGGTGAGGAAGGGGACACGCCCCTTTTCGTGGTGGCCACGCCCCCCAGGCTCACCCGCTCTGCTGGGGGCTTGGCCAGGATGATCGGAGTCTTCTGCAGGGGCCCCGCAGGCTCCTCCCCCGCCTCCTGTGGGCGGGGCCGGGTCAACGGGGACACGCCCACCACGGGGGGTACGCCCACAAATGGTCCCGCCCATCCCGATATAGCTCCACCCTTTTGAATGGCTTTTATAGTGAACTAGACCAGGCCCACCTGCTCTGGACACGCCCACAGATGCCACACCCATTGTGAAGCCACGCCCCCAATCAGCCCCACCCTGTGCAACAGCTGTCAATCATCCCCAAGACGCGCCCCTATTCAGAGCTGCTGTCAATCATTCCAAAGCCACACCCCTGGAGCAGCCCCGCCCAACTGTCAATCAACCCAAAGCCACGCCCGAAGCGCAGCTGCTGTCTTTCATTCCCAAACCACGCCCCCATTAAAGCCGCATCGTCAAGCCACGCCCCGAGCACGAACTGCTGTCACTCAACCCATAAGCCACGCCCCTTCGCTCAGCCCCTACCCATTCACCTCCTGTCAATCCCTCCCCAAACCACGCCCCCACTCCCGCAGCCACCGCCCATCACCCCCCGGGGCCCCGCCCTCCCAAGCCCCGCCCACCCGGCGCTCTCCGCCTCCCTCCGCCTCCTTCTCGCGGTTCCAGCAGCGGCGCCGCGCGCCGGGGGCGGGGCTTTGGCCCGAGTCCGACATGGCGGCGGCCCCGGGGCGGCCCCGAAGGTTCCCGAAGGTTCCCGGAGGGTCCCAGAGGGTCCCGGGGGTTTCTCGGCGCTTCCGGTGGGTCCCTGAGGGAGTTTCCGGTTCCTTTTCCCGCCTCTCGCGGCGCGCGCGGGGCTGAGCGGGACAAAGGGGGCGTGGCCCGCGCGGTAGGCGCAGGGCGCATGCGCAAATGGGGCGCGGTCTACGTGTAATCGCAGCGCATGCGCAAGCAGAGCGCGGTATCTGTGTAACCGCAGCGCATGCGCAAAAGGGGCGCGGTCTATGATAAAGTGCAGCACGCATGCGCCAAACCAATGAGCATGACCTGCTCCTCCTCAAGGGGCGTGGCTTAAACTTAAAGGGCCAACGGCGCTTTTTTGTTTAATTAAAACGAGAATTATTAAAATGCCGGGATTTAATTAAAAGGAAGGGGATTAATTAAAGGGAGGGAGGGGCGCGTTTCTGCACCACGTGACGCCCCCTTAACGCGGCCCCTCCCCCCAATTCCCCGCCCCTCCCCCCTAATAAATAATTAACTCCGGAGCCTCGTTGTGGTTTTTATTAACGGCGAAACCATCGTTAATTAATTAATTAATTAATGAACGGCAGAAATAAAGGGGGGGGAGGGGAGGGGGGAAACAGAGTCGTGACAGAGGGCTGGGGGAGGGGCGGTCACAGCGCCGGTCACATGCGGGGGGCGGGTCCCGATGGGGGGGAGGGGCGGGGTCAGGCCAGCGCCAGCACTGCGGGGGGGAGGGGACACGGGGGTCACCTGGGGGCACCAGGTGTGTCCCCCCAGGTGTCCCCAGGTGTCCCCAGGCCCCCCCAGGTGTGTCCAGGTGTGTCCCTGGTCCCCCCCAGGTGTCCCCCCAGGTGATCCCTGACCCTCAATGTCCCTCCCAGGTGTCCCCAGGTGTTCCCAAGTGTCCCAGGTTGTCCCCCAGGTGTGCCCAGGTGTCCCTGATCCTTCCCAGGTGTCCCCTGTCCCATCTTGTCCCCTCCCCAGGTGTCCTCAGGTGTTTTCCCCAGCCCGGTGTCCCCTCAGGTGTGTCCCTGGTCCCTCCCACCTGTCCCCAGGTGTGCCCAGGTGTGTCCCCAGGTGCTCCCAGCTGTCCCCAGGTGTGTCCCCAGGTGTGCCCAGGTGTGTCCCCAGGTGCTCCCAGCTGTCCCCAGGTGTGCCCAGCTGTCCCCAGGTGTGCCCAGCTGTCCCCAGGTGTGTCCCAGGTGTCCCCAGGTGTGTCCCAGGTGTCCCCAGGTGTGTTCCAGGTGTGTCCCCAGGTGTGTCCCAGGTGTCCCCAGGTGTGTCCCCAGGTGTGTCCCCAGGTGTGTCCCAGGTGTGTCCCCAGGTGCTCCCAGCTGTCCCAAGGTGTGTCCCAGGTGTGCCCAGGTGTGTCCCAGGTGTCCCCAGGTGTGCCCAGGTGTGCCCAGCTGTCCCCAGGTGTGTCCCAGGTGTCCCCAGGTGTGCCCAGGTGTGTCCCTGGTCCCTCCCACCTGTCCCCAGGTGTGCCCAGGTGTGTCCCCAGGTGTGTCCCCAGGTGTGTCCCCAGGTGTGTCCCCAGGTGTGTCCCAGCTGTCCCCAGGTGTGTCCCCAGGTGTGTCCCCAGGTGTGTCCCAGGTGTGCCCCTCACCTGTCAGCGCCTCCTGTGCGAAGTATTTGACGTCGACGTCCTGGTCCTGTGTCAGCTTCTCCAGCACCGGCTTCACCTCGGTCTGCAGAGTGCTGCACAGGTGGGACAGGTGAGACAGGACAGGTGGGACAGGTGAGACAGGACAGGTGAGACAGGTGAGACATGGACAGGTGAGACAGGTGAGACAGGACAGGTGGGACAGGTGAGACATGGACAGGTGAGACAGGTGAGACAGGACAGGTGGGACAGGTGAGACAGGACAGGTGGGACAGGTGAGACAGCACAGGTGGGACAGGTGAGACAGGACAGGTGGGACAGGTGAGACAGGACAGGTGGGACAGATGAGACATGGACAGGTGAGACGGGACAGGTGGGACAGATGAGACATGGACAGGTGAAATCAGGTGAGGTCAGACAGGTGAGATGGAACAGGTGAGATCAGACAGATGAGGTACAGGTGAGACAGGACAGGTGGGACAGGTGAGACATGGACAGGTGAAATCAGGTGAGGTCATACAGGTGAGATGGGACAGGTGAGATATGGACAGGTGAGATCAGACAGATGAGGTACAGGTGAGACAGCGACAGGTGTATGACAGGTATGACAGGAACAAACCAGTATAGCCCGGTCCAAACCAGTATAACCCAGTCTAACCAGTATGCCCCAGTATGTCCCAGTATAACCAGTTACCCGCTGTCCAGGATGGGCCCGATGCGCTGCAGGGACTTGGCCAGACCAGTATAGACCAGTCTAACCAGTCTAACCAGTCTAACCCAGACTAATCAGTATACACCAGTATGTCCCAGTCTAAACCAGTATAAACCAGTTACCCGCTGTCCAGGATGGGCCCGATGCGCTGCAGGGACTTGGCCAGACCAGTATAGACCAGTCTAACCAGTCTAACCAGTCTAACCCAGACTAATCAGTATACACCAGTATGTCCCAGTCTAAACCAGTATAAACCAGTTACCCGCTGTCCAGGATGGGCCCGATGCGCTGCAGGGACTTGGCCAGACCAGTATAGACCAGTCTAACCAGTCTAACCAGTCTAACCCAGACTAATCAGTATACACCAGTATGTCCCAGTATGTCCCAGTATAAACCAGTTACCCGCTGTCCAGGATGGGCCCGATGCGCTGCAGGGACTTGGCCAGACCAGTATAGACCAGTCTAACCAGTCTAACCAGTCTAACCCAGACTAATCAGTATACACCAGTATGTCCCAGTCTAAACCAGTATAAACCAGTTACCCGCTGTCCAGGATGGGCCCGATGCGCTGCAGGGACTTGGCCAGACCAGTATAGACCAGTCTAACCAGTCTAACCAGTCTAACCCAGACTAACCAGTATACACCAGTATGTCCCAGTCTAAACCAGTATAAACCAGTTACCCGCTGTCCAGGATGGGCCCGATGCGCTGCAGGGACTTGGCCAGACCAGTATAACCCAGTCTAACCAGTCTAACCCAGTCTAACCAGTCTAACGCAGTCTAACCAGTCTAACCAGTCTACACCAGTCTAAACCAGTCTAAACCAGTCTAAACCAGTTACCCGCTGTCCAGGATGGGCCCGATGCGCTGCAGGGACTTGGCCACGTTGAAGCGCACGTTGGCCACGGCGTCGGCCGCCATGCGCAGCACCGTGGGCAGCATCTGCTGCGTGGTCACCTCCTGGCCGCACACCTCCGACAGCACCTGGGCAGGTGAGACACGGACAGGTGAGACACGGACAGGTGTGCCAGGTGTGCCAGGTGTGAGTGATAGGGACAGGTGTGCCAGGTGAGCATCTGCTGCGTGGTCACCCCCTGGCCGCACACCTCTGACAACACCTGGGCAGGTGAGGGACAGGTGAGACACAGGTGACACCGGTGTAATGGATGAGATAGGGACAGGTGAGTTACAGGTGAGTTACAGGTGAGACAAGGACAGGGACTGGAGGCATCCATTGCTCGTGCCTCAGGTAAGGTCAGGTGGGTTTGGAGGAGGACAGGTGTGCCCAGGTGTGTCTGTGACCCCTCCCAGGTGTCCCCAGGTGTCCCCAGGTGTGTCTGTGACCCCTCCCAGGTGTCCCCAGGTGTCCCCAGGTGTGTCTGTGACCCCTCCCAGGTGTGCCCAGGTGCCCCCAGGTGTCCCCAGGTGCCCCAGGTGTGTCTGTGACCCCTCCCAGGTGCCCCCAGGTGTCCCCAGGTGCCCCCAGGTGTCCCCAGGTGTGTCTGTGACCCCTCCCAGGTGCCCCCAGGTGTCCCCAGGTGCCCCCAGGTGTCCCCAGGTGCCCCAGGTGTCCCCAGGTGTGTCCAGGTGTGTCCAAGCTGTGTCTGTGACCCCTCCCAGGTGTCCCCAGGTGTCCCCAGGTGTCCCCAGGTGCCCCCAGGTGTCCCCAACTGCAGCCAGGTGTCCCCAGCTGTGTCTGTGACCCCTCCCAGGTGTCCCCAGGTGCCCCCAGGTGTCCCCAGCTGTGTCTGTGACCCCTCCCAGGTGTCTCCAGGTGTCCCCAGGTGTCCCCAGGTGTCCTCAGGTGTGCCCAGGTGTCCCCAGGTGTGCCCAGGTGTGTCCAGCTGTGTCTGTGACCCCTCCCAGGTGTCCCCAGGTGTGTCAGTGACCCCTCCCAGGTGCCCCCAGGTGTGCCCAGGTGTGCCTGTGACCCCTCCCAGGTGCCCCCAGGTGTGCCCAGGTGCGGCCAGGTGCGCTCACGTTGATGCAGAAGAGCGTGGTCATGCGGTGCAGGTAATTGGGGTCGGCGGCCATGGCCAACACCTTGGGCACGATGGTGCCCTGGGCCCAGGTGTGCCCGAAACGCTCCACCAGCTTCCGCAGGTTACTGGTGGCCGCCTCCCGGATGGCGTAGACTGCGGGGGAAACCGGTGTGAGCCAGGAGAAACCAGTTCGGACCAGTATGGACCAGTAGGAACCCACGGAAACTAACGGAAACCAGCATGAACCAGTACGAACCAGTATAAACCAATATGGACCAGTATGGACCAATACAAACCCATAGAAACTAATGGAAACCAGTATGAACCAATATAGACCAGTATAAACCAGTATGGACCAGTACGAACCCATAGAAACTAATGGAAACCAGTATAAACCAGTATAAACCAGTAAAAAGCAGTTTGGACCAGTATGGACCAATACAAACCCACAGAAACTAATGGAAACCAGTATGAACCAATATAGACCACAATAAACCAGTATGGACCAGTACGAACCCATAGAAACTAATAGAAACCACTAAACACCAGTATAAACCAATATGGACCAGTATAAACCAGTATGGACCAGTATAGACCAGTACAAACCCACAGAAACTAATGAAAACCAGTATAAATCACTATAAACCAGTACGGACCAGTACGAACCCATAGAAACTAATGGAAACCAGTATAAACCAATATAAACCAGTATGGACCAGTATGGACCAATATAAACCAGTACAAACCCAAAGAAACTAATGGAAACCAGTATAACCAGTATAAACCAGTATGGACCAGTACGAACCCGGATAAACTACTACGAACCAGTACAAACCAGTATAAACCAGTATGAACCCAGCCCTGGCGCCCGGTAACCCTCCCAGCTCCCCTCCCAGTATAAACCAGTATAAACCAGTACGAACCCAGCCCTGGCGCCCGGTAACCCTCCCAGCTCCCCTCCCAGTATAAACCAGTATAAACCAGTACGAACCCAGCCCTGGCACCCAGTAACCCTCCCAGCTCCCCTCCCAGTATAAACCAGTATAAACCAGTACGAACCCAGCCCTGGCGCCCGGTAACCCTCCCAGCTCCCCTCCCAGTATAAACCAGTATAAACCAGTACCGTGATCCACCAGCCAGGCCATGCAGAGCGAGTTCAGCTTCTCGTCGAAGAACTCCACGCCCTGAGAAGGGAGACACCAGTAAGGACCAGTATAAACCAGTATAAACAACTATAGACCAGTACAAACCCATTACAAAGAATACAAACTGGTATTAATCAGTATTAGCCAGTACAAACCAGTATAAACCAGTCTGGACCAGTACCAGTAAATCCCTCCCAGTTCATCCCAATCCATCCCAGTATAAACCAGTTCCGTCCCAGTTCCCCCCAAAGTCTCCCCGGCTCCCTCTGGCGGCAGCTTCGGGAACTGCAGCGTCCTCCCAGTCACTCCCAGTTTGTCCCAGTTCTCTCCCAATCCCACCCAATCCCTCCCCAGTCCCCTCCCAGTTTATCCCAGTATAAACCAGTTCCCTCCCAGTTCCCCTCAATGAACTCCCAATGTCTCCCCGGCTCCCCCTTGTGGCGGCTTCGGGAACTGCAGCGCCCTCCCACTTTATCCCAGTCCATCCCAGTCCCCTCCCAGTTTATCCCAGTCCATCCCAGTCCCTCCCAGTTTATCCCAGTCCATCCCAGTCCCTCCCAGTTTATCCCAGTCCATCCCAGTCCCTCCCAGTTTATCCCAGTCCCTCCCAGTAACTCCCAGTTTATCCCAGTCCATCCCAGTCCCTCCCAGTCCATCCCAGTCCCTCCCAGTCCATCCCAGTCCCTCCCAGTCCCCTCCCAACCCTCTCCCAGTCCCTCCCAGCTCTCCCATCCAGAGCTCTAACTCCATTCCGCTCCCTCACAAACACCCGTAACTCCCTCCCAGTCCGTCCCAGTTTATCCCAGTTTGTCCCAGTCCCCTCCCAGTTTACCCCAGTCCCTCCCAGTTTGTCCCAGTCCCTCCCAGTCTCACCAGCTGGCCGGCCAGCAGCGGCATGTACTCGATGATGGCCAGCCGGACGCGCCACTTGGCGTCCTCGGCCAGCTCGACGATGGCCGGCAGCAGCGACTGCGACAGCTGCCGGATGCCGATCACCTCGTTGACGCAGTCCAGGTTGGAGATGATGTTCAGCCGCACCTCGGGGCACTGGGACACGCCGGGGGTTACTGGGATGGACTGGGATATACTGGGAGGGGACTGGGGCAAACTGGGAGGGACTGGGAGGGAGTTACGGGTGTTTGTGAGGGACTGGAGTGGAGTTAGAGCTTTGGATGGGAGAACTGGGAGGGACTGGGAGAGGGTTGGGAGGGGATTGGGAGGGACTGGGATGGACTGGGAGGGGACTGGGATAAACTGGGAGGGGACTGGGATAAACTGGGAAGGACTGGGAGAAACTGGGAGGGACTGGGAGAAACTGGGAGGGAGTTACGGGTGTTTGTGAGGCACTGGAGTGGAGTTAGAGCTTTGGATGGGAGAGCTGGGAGGGACTGGGAGAGGGTTGGGAGGGGACTGGGATGGACTGGGATAAACTGGGATGGACTGGGAGAAACTGGGAGGCACTGGGATAAACTGGGAGGGGATTGGAATTGACTGGGACAAACCAGGACAGACTGGGATAAACTGGGAGTTACTGGGAGTTTTTGGGAGGGAGCTGCAGTTCCCAAAGCCGCCACCAGAGGGAGCTGGGGAGACGCTCGCGCTGAGTGAGTTCATTGAGGGGAACTGGGATGAACTGGGATAAACTGGTTTATACTGGGAGGGGATTGGTTTGTACTGGGATATACTGGGAGGGGACTGGGAGTGACTGGGAGGGCGCTGCAGTTCTCAAAGCCGCCACCGGGGGGAGACAGAGAAACACGGGGAGCTCATTGAGGGCAACTGGGAGGGAACGGGTTTATACTGGGATGAACTGGGAGAGGACTGGGAGGGGATTGGGTGGGGTTTGGAGGGAACTGGGACAAACTGGGAGGGACTGGGAGTTACTGGGACAAACTGGGAAGGCGCTGCAGTTCTCAAAGCCGCCACCGGGGGGAGACAGAGAAACACGGGGAGCTCATTGAGAGGAACTGGGATGAACTGGGATGAACTGGGATGAACTGGGATGAACCGGGACGGACCGGGAGGAGGTGCCCGTGGGCGGCGGCCGCCCGGGCGCGCCCAGGTGCGCTCACCTCGTCCTTGAGCTGCGCCAGGAACAGGGGCAGCAGGTGCTCCACCGTGTTGTCCTTGCCCAGGATGGGCGACAGCCCCATGATCACCGAGGCCAGCGCCGACTTCACGTGCTGGTTGGCGTCCGACACCAGCTCCTGCCCGGGTAACGCAGGTGAGCTCAGGCGGGGGCGCCAGGTGCGCCCCAGCTGGCCCCAGGTGTGGCCCACCGCCCCCAGTTTGTGCTCAGGTGTGCCGCAGGTGCGGCTCAGGTAACCCAGGTGCATCTTCGGGGTGGCCTCACGTATCCCCCAGGTGTGTCCCCAGGTACCTCCCAAGTGTGTCAGGTGTCCCCAGGTATGTTTCCAGGTGTGTCCCAGGTGTGTCAGGTGCCCCCAGGTGTGTCCCAAGTGTCTCCAGGTGTTCCTGGGTGTGTCCCAGGTGTTCCCAGGTACCTCCCCAAGTGTGTCCAGGTGCCCCCAGGTGTGTCCAGGTACCCCCCAGGTGTGTCAGGTGCCACTAGGTGTGTCTCCAGGTGTGCCCCCAGGTACCCCCCAGGTGTGTCAGGTGCCTCCAGGTGTGTCCAGGTACCCCCCAGGTGTGTCAGGTGCCCCCAGGTGTGTCCCAGGTGCGCCCCCAGGTACCCCCCAGGTGTGTCAGGTGTCCCCAGGTGTGTCTCCAGGTGTGTCCAGGTGTCCCCAGGTGTGTCAGGTGCCCCCAGGTGTGTCCAGGCGCCCCCAGGTGCGCTCACCTTGATGCAGGGCAGGATCTGGCCCATGATGACGGCCTCGCGACAATCCGGCGACAGGTTCTCGCAGAACTCTGGGGACACCAGAAGGACACGGGGGGGGGAGGGGACGTCAGGGACAGGTCAGTGACCCCACGGCTGGACAGGTGACCCCGGCCAGGTGTGCGGCTGACCTTTGACCTTGTGGGAGGCGGCCGCCCGCACCTCGGCCTCGCAGTCCTTCATCAGGCTCTGGAAGGCGCCCACCAGGTCGGTCTTGGTGATCTCGGGGCCCACGGCGCGCTGCAGCTGCGCGACAGGTGAGGCCAGGTGAGGCCAGGTGCGCGCCCAGGTGCGTGCCGGCAGGTGTGCCAGCAGGTGTGCCTCCAGGGCGTGCCCAGGGGCGTTGAAAATGTGTCACCAGGTGTGCCCCCAGGTGTGCCCAAATGTGTCACCACATGTGTTTCCAGGTGTGTCTCCAGGTGTGTCCCCAGGTGTGACCCCAGGTGTGTCCCCAGGTGCGCCTCTAACTGTGTCCAGGTATGTTCTGGGTTTGCCTCCAGGTGTGCCCCAGGTGTGCCCAAATGTGTCTCCAGGTGTGTCCCCAGGTGTGTCCCCAGGTGTGTCTCTAAGTGTGTCCAGGTTTGCTCTGGGTTTGTCTCCAGGTGTGCCCCCAGCTGTGCCCCCAGGTATCCCCAAGTTTGTCTCCAGGTGTGTCCCCAGGTGTGCCCAAATATATCTCCAGGTGTGTTCCCAGGTGTCCACCTAGGTGTGTCTCTAAGTGTGTCCAGGTGTGTTCCGGGTTTGCCTCCAGGTGTGCCCCAGCTGTGCCCCCAGGTATGCCCCCAGGTATCCCCAAGCTTGTCTCCAGGTGTGCCCCAGGTGTGCCCAATCGTGTCTCCAGGTGTGTCCCAGGTGCGCCTCTAAGCATGTCCAGGTGTGTTCTGGGTTTGCCTCCAGGTGTGCCCCCAGCTGCGCCCCCAAGTTCGTCTCCAGGTGTGCGCCAGGTGTGTCCCCAAACATCCCCCAAACCTCCCAACTCCCCCCAAAACCCATCTCAAACCACCCCCAGGTGTCCCCCAGGTGCGCCCAGGTGCGCTCTCACCTCGGTGAACTTGTCGGCCACCATGTACCTGACGCGCCAGGACTTGTCCTCGGCGGCCTGGCGCAGGGTGGGCATCACCAGCCCCTCCAGCTCCTCCTGCGGCAGCAGCTGCGCGATGCTCACGCACGCCTCCACCGCCAGCAGCCGCACCGAGTCCTGCGCGGGTGAGCGCCCAGGTGAGCGCCCAGGTGAGCGCCCAGGTGAGCGCCCAGGTGAGCGCCCAGGTGAGCGCCCAGGTGAGCGCCCAGGTGCGCCGTACCTGCTCGTCGGAGGCCAGGTTGGAGAACATGGGGATGATCTCGCTCTTGACGTGCTCCAGCTCCAGCACCTTGGCGAACTCGCCCAGCTTGGAGGCGGCCGCGCGCCGCACCATGGGCGTGTCGTCCGAGCACAGGTTCCGGAAGTACCTGGGGGGGGGGAGAGGTACACCTGGGGTCACACCTGGGGACACCTAGGGGTCACCTGGATACGTCTAAGGGTCGCCTGAGCACACCGAAGGGTCACCTGGGCACACCTGGATATACCTGAAGGTCACCTGAGTACACCTAGGGGTCACCTGAGCACACCTGGATTCACCTGGAGGTCACCTGAGCACACCTGAGTACACCTAGGGGTCACCTGAGCACACCTGGATTCACCTGGAGGTCACCTAAGCACACCTGAGTACACCTGAGCACACCTAGGGGTCACCTGAGTACACCTGGATTCACCTGGAGCTCACCTGAGCACACCTGAGCACACCTAGGGGTCACCTGACCGCATCCTGGGGTCACCTGGATAAACCTGGGGACACCTGGGCAGGGTTGGTGACCCTGTGCTCACCTCAGTGACCCCACACTGACCTCAGTGACCCCCGTGGTGACCTCAGTGATCCCACACTGACCTCAGTGACCCCCGTGGTCATCTCAGTGACCTCACACTGACCTCAGTGACCCCCTGGTGACCTCAGTGACCCCACACTGACCTCAATGACCCCACACTGACCTCACTGACCCTGTGGTCACCTCGATGACCCCAGCAATGGGTTGGTGACCCTGTGGCCATCTCAGTGACCCCGTGGTCATCCCGGTGACCCCACACCATTCTCAGTGAACCCCATGACCCCCCCATGTGGTCACTCATGACCCCCTGACCCCCATGTGGTCACTCATGACCCCCATGTGGTCACTCATGACCCCATGACCCCATGTGGCCACTCATGACCCCCTGACCCCCATGTGGTCACTCCTGACCCCATGTGGTCACTCCTGACCCCGTGCGGTCACTCCTGACCCCTGTGCGGTCACTCACTGGCGCAGCTCGGCCTTGACCGGGCTGGACACTCGCGGGTAGCAGACGCTGACCCTGTGGTCACTCCTGACCCCCGTGTGGTCACTCCTGACCCCATGACCCCGCGCGGCCACTCCTGACCCCTGTGCGGTCACTCACTGGCGCAGCTCGGCCTTGACCGGGCTGGACACTCGCGGGTAGCAGACGCTGAAGAGGCCGCAGGCCGAGGTGCGCGACGTGAACCAATCGCCGCCCGCCAGGCGCTTGACCAGAGGGACGAAGTGACCCTCGAGGTCCGGCGGCGAGTGCTCGTGGGACACGGCGCGCAGCGACTCCACCGCCTTGTCCCGCACCACCGTCTCCTCCACCGTGGCCAGGCTCTCCAGCGGCGGCTGCGGACAGAGGGACGGGTGGACGGTGAGCGGTGAGGTGGACACCGGGTGGTCAGATGGACGTTGGGTGGTCAGAGGGACACTGGCTGGTCAGATGGACATTGGGTGGAGAGATGGACATTGGGTGGTCAGAGGGACATTGGGTGGAGAGATAGACATTAGGTGGTCAGATGGACATTGGGTGGTCAGAGGGACATTGGGTGGTCAGAGGGACATGGGGTGGTCAGAGGGACGTTGGGTGGTCAGATGGATGTTGGGTGGTCAGAGGGACACTGGGTGGACAGAGGGACATTGGGTGGTCAGAGGGACATGGGGTGGACAGATGGACATTGGGTGGTCAGATGGACATTGGGTGGAGAGATGGACATTGGGTGGACAGAGGGACATTGGGTGGACAGAGGGACATTGGGTGGTCAGAGGGACATGGGGTGGTCAGAGGGACATGGGGTGGTCAGAGGGACACTGGATGGTCAGAGGGACACGGGGTGGTCAGAGGGACATGGGGTGGTCAGAGGGACGTTGGGTGGTCAGATGGACGTTGGGTGGTCAGAGGGACATGGGGTGGTCAGAGGGACATTGGGTGGACAGAGGGACATTGGGTGGTCAGAGGGACATGGGGTGGTCAGAGGGACACTGGGTGGACAGAGGGACATTGGGTGGTCAGAGGGACACTGGGTGGACAGAAGGACATGGGGTGGACAGATGGACACCGGGTGGTCAGATGGACATTGGGTGGTCAGAAGGACATGGGGCAGAGAGATGGACACGGGGCAGTCAGAGGAACCTGAGATGGAGAAACGGACACTGAGTGGTCAGAGGGACATGAGGTGGACAGATGGACACCAGGTGGACAGATGGACACAGGATGGAGAGATGGACACCAGGTGGACAGAGGAACATGAGATGGTCAGATGGACACTGAGTGGTCATAGGGATATGGGGTGGACAGATGAACACCAGATGGCCAGAGAGACATTGGATGAAGAGATGGACACTGGGTGGTCAGATGGACATTGCATAATCAGATGGACACAGGATGGACACAGGGCTGGACAGACAGACGGACGCAAGGTGTGGGACGTGAGATGGACACAGGACAGCGCCTCCGAGGTCCCACGTGTGTTTCAAGCCCTCCCAGGTGCGTTTTTGGTTCCCCAGGTGTGTTTCTGCCCTCCCCAGGCGTGTTTTCGCCCTCCCCAGGTGTGTTTCACGCCTCCCCAGGTGCGTTTCACGGCTCTCAGGTGTGTTTTCGGGTCCCCCAGGTGCGTTTGCAGGGCTCCTACCAGCAGGCAGTGCACGAACTCGGGTCCTCCCACCAGGGCGGTGAAGGTGCCCAGCTGCTCCGCCAGCGCCAGCAGCACCTCGTCCTCATCGTAGATGGTGTCTGCCACAGGTGACACACCTGTCACTCACCTGGCCCCCTCCTACAGCTGTCAATCAACCCCAAAACACGCCCACCACGCCGAGCCACGCCCACTCCCCCACCCCAAATAAGGCAA
This sequence comes from Chamaea fasciata, assembly GCF_029207755.1. Taxonomy (NCBI): domain Eukaryota; kingdom Metazoa; phylum Chordata; class Aves; order Passeriformes; family Sylviidae; genus Chamaea; species Chamaea fasciata. The sequence continues at coordinate 46,847 of NW_027094301.1, read as the reverse complement.
CTTGGCGCCGATCTTTTGGGATTTTGGGCCTCCCCCCCCCCCCCGGATTTTTGGGGTCATTTCCCCCAAATTTGAAGGGATTTTTGGGGATTTTTTGGGGATTTTTTTTGGGATTTCCCGCCCCGCCCTGCAGGTACCGGTGAGGAAAGGGAGGAGCTCGCTGCGGGTTCGCTCCACGCCCAGCGCCAGCGCGATGGTCGACAGCTTCTTGATGCTGTTGAGGCGCAGCTGAGAGGGGGAAGAAAAAAATTAAAACGGGAAAAAAAAAGGGGGGGGGGGGGGAAATTTAATTTTTTTGAGGGAAAATTTGGGAAAAAAATTAATTGAGGAGTGGGGGGGAAAAAAAATGGCGGGAATTGCTTCCCCTCAGGAGGAAACCTCGCCCCCCCAAAGCGAGGCAGCCAATCAGGAGCGGCGTCTCAGGGCTCAGCAGTAGAAAGGAGGGTCCCAATTGGCTCCACCGAACCACGCCCACCCAGGCGGCAGCCAATGGCGAGCGGCGCTGCCTCAGCTGGCGCTGCCCGGCCGCTTGGGGGCTCTGCGGCGGGCAGGGGTAGATCCCGCCCCCCGCCCTCAAAACAGCGCGGACCAATCAGAACGCGCCTAACAAAGCCGCCAGCCAATCACAGCGCGTCTCTCACCCAGACCCCCACAACTGCCCCACACATATAACGCCGCCGCCCATTCGCCCGCGCCTGAGGGGAGCAAACCTCCTCACCCAATCAGCGTGGCCGTCTCATAGCGGCCCTCAGCGCCGGGCAGCCGCGGCCAGCGCAGCGATGGCGGCCTGGCCCCGAAAACGCGGCCGAAGCGGCGGAAGAAAAGCCCGGGGAGATGGCGGCGAAACCCCGGCGCCGTTACCTGCACGTCCTCGTTGCGGAGCTCGTCGATGAGCACCGCGATGGGGTAAAGCGAATCGTCGCCGTCCGCCGCCGCCATCTTCGCCGCCGCCGCCGCCGCCGCCGCCCCCGGCTCTGAGGGGCCGCACGGGGCCGCCCGCCCCGCTCCTGCAGGGCCTCCGCCGCACTGATTGGTCGGCACTCGCCCTCTGCCTCCTCCCATTGGCGGAGGAAGCTGTCCGTCAGGCGAAGGCCCCGCCCATGCGGCCGGCTCGGCGGTTCGCGCGTTGATTGGTGGAGGTGGCTGATTGACAAGGCGGGGTGGGCGGGGCGAAGCGTTGCCGGGCAACGCGTGGCCGCCGCTTCGGAGCTTGGGAGGAACTGGGACGAACTGGGACGAACTGGGACAAACTGGGAGCGGACCGGGACATGCCGGGAGCGGCTGGATCGCATTGGCACGGATCGGAACCCCCTGGCGCCGGATTGGTTCGTACTGGGACAAACTGGGACCCGCCAGCAGCTGAACTGGGAGCTACTGGGTTATACTGGGATAAACTGGGGACCCTCCCCCCCCAGTGCCAAACTGGTTTATACTGGGACCCCCCCGCCCCAAGGAAAACCAGTAAAAACCCGTCAAAACCCAGAGGAAAAACCAGTCAAACTGGGCCAGGGCGTGGCCCCGCCCCTTTACACCACGCCCCGCGCGTACGTGATGACGTCATTAGCTGGCCACGCCTTTATTGGAGTGGGGGGGGCTGGGCCAGACTGGAAGGCACTGGGATGGAACTGGGATAGACTGGGAGGGACTGGGATGGACTGGGAGGGACTGGGATGGACTGGGAAGGCACTGGGCCAGGCTGGAAGGCACCGGGCCGAACTGGGCCGAACTGGGAGAAACTGGGACGAACTGGGATGAACTGGGATGGCACTGGGACGAACTGGGCGCCGTTAAAAACCCAGCAGCACCAAACTGGGATGAACTGGTTCTTACTCGTATGGCACTATGACAGCACTGGGCTGAACTGGGATGAACTGGGATGGCCCTGGGATGAACTGGGCTGAACTGGAATGAACTGGGATGAACTGGGATGGCCCTGGGATGAACTGGGACGAACTGGGATGAACTGGGATGAACTGGGGTGGCCCTGGGATGAACTGGGATGAACTGGGACGAACTGGGATGAACTGGGACGAACTGGGATGAACTGGGATGAACTGGGGTGGCCCTGGGATGAGCTGGGATGAACTGGGATGGCCCTGGGATGAACTGGGATAGCCCTGGGATGAACTGGGATGAACTGGGACGAACTGGGATGGCCCTGGGACGAACTGGGATGAACTGGGATGGCCCTGGGATGAACTGGGATAGCCCTGGGATGAACTGGGATGAACTGGGATGGCCCTGGGATGAACTGGGACGAACTGGGATGAACTGGGAGGCACTCGGATGAACTGGGAGGCACTGGGATGGCCCTGGGATGAGCTGGGATGAACTGGGATGGCTCTGGGATGAACTGGGATGAACTGGGGTGGCCCTGGGATGAACTGGGATGAACTGGGATGGCCCTGGGATGAACTGGGATGAACTGGGGTGGCCCTGGGATGAACTGGGAGGCACTGGGATGGCCCTGGGATGAACTGGGATGAACTGGGATGGCCCTGGGATGAACTGGGACGAACTGGGATGAACTGGGAGGCACTGGGATGGCTCTGGTATGAACTGGGATGAACTGGGAGGCACTGGGATGAACTGGGATGAACTGGGATGGCCCTGGGATGAGCTGGGATGAACTGGGATGGCCCTGGGATGAACTGGGATGAACCGGGACGAACTGGGATGAACCGGGACAAACTGGGAACCATTCAAAACCCAGCAGCACCAAACCGGGATGAACCGGTTCTTACTGGTGCCGAACTGGGCCGGCCCCGGGGCCGAACCGGGAGGCCCTGGGACGAACCGGGAGGCACTGGGAGGAACCGGGAGGCACTGGGAGGAACCGGGAGGCCCCGGGCGCTCAGATGCGGCCGCTGTGCCTCAGCTTGTCCAGCAGCGCCCGGACGTCGTCCACCTTCTCCCCGGCGGCCCTGGGCGGCGGCTCCTGCACCTGCAGCACCTTCAGCCGGGGGGCGCCGGCGGGCACGCCCAGCTCGGCCGCGGGGATCACCTCCAGCGGCTTCTTCTTGGCTTTCTGCGGGGAGGGCATCGGGGGTGGGGGATTGCCGGGATTTTGGGGGATTTTGGGGGGATTTTGGGGGATTTTGGGGATTTTTATGGGGATTTTTTGGGATTTTTGGGGGATTTTTGGGGGATTTTTTTGGGGATTTTTTGGGGATTTTTATGGGGATTTTTTGGGGATTTTGGGGGGGATTTATGGGGATCTTTTGGGGATTTGGGGGGGATTTTTTTAGATTTTTTGGGAATTTTTTGGGGAATTTTGGGGATTTTTTGGGGATTTTGGGGGGATTTTTGGGGGATTTTTGGGATTTTTATGGAGATTTTTGGGGATTTTTTTGGGATTTTTGGGGGGGATTTTTTTGGGATTTTTGTGGAGATTTTTGGGGATTTTGGGGGGAATTTTTGGGGGACTTTTTTGGGATTTTGGGGAGGATTTTGGGGGGAATTTTTGGGGGCTTTTTGGGGAATTTTTTGGGAATTATGGGGGAATTTTTTGGGGGGTTTTTTTTTGGCAGGAATTTTTTTTTTTTGATTTTTTTTTTTCGATTTTTTTTGGGGGGGATTTTTTGAAGATTTTTTGAGCATTTTTTTTTGGGCGGGACTTTTGAAGGAATTTTTCTGGTATATTTTTTTTTTTCGAATTTTTTTTTTTTTGGATATTTTTGGGGAAGAATTCCGGAAGACTTTCCGGGGGAAACTCTCTTTTCTTAGAGTGGAAATTTTTTTTTTTGGGGGGGTGGAGGGGAATTACTTGGGCAATTCGGGGTGTTTTATCGAATATTTTTTTGCGGGGGCGAATTTTTCGTTGATTTCCCCTTCCCCCATCCGGGACGCCCCCCCCCTACGGTGGGAATTTTTTTCTTTTTTCCCCCCGGGGAAACCTTCGGGCCGAAACCCCGAGGACTTTGGGGTGTCCCCGCAGCCCACCCACCATGATGTTGGGCAGCGTGGCGTAGCGCGGCTCGTTGAGGCGCAGGTCGGCCGTCAGCACGGCGGGCAGGCGCAGCCGCAGCGTCTCCAGGCCGCCGTCCACCTCCCGCTGCACGCGCACGGCGCCGGCCTCCAGCTGCAGCCCGGAGGCGAAGGTGCCCTGCCGGGGGAGCGCCGCGCGCTGGGGGCCGCCCAGTGTGCACTGGGGGCCGCCCAGTATGGACTGGGACCGACCCAGTGTGGACTGGGACCGACCCAGTGTGGACTGGGACCGACCCAGTATGATCTAGACCCTCCCAGTAGGGACTGGGGGCCGCCCAGTGTGATCTAGACCCTCCCAGTGTGGACTGGGGGCCGCCCAGTGTGGACTGAGGGCCGCCCAGTGTGGACTGGGAACCGCCCAGTGTGCACTGGGACCAACCCAGTATGGACTGGGATCGTCCCAGTATGATCTAGACCCTCCCAGTATGGACCGGGGGCCGCCCAGTATGATCTAGACCTTCCCCGTATGGACTGGGAACCGCCCAGTATGGACTGGGGGCCGCCCAGTATGTATTGGGGGCCGCCCAGTGTGATCTAGACCCACCCAGTAGGGACTGGGGGCCGCCCAGTCTGGACTGGGGGCCGCCCAGTGTGATCTAGACCCTCCCAGTATGGACTGGGGGCCACCCAGTATGGACTGCGTGCCGCCCAGTGTGATCTAGACCCTCCCAGTATGGACTGGGGGCCACCCAGTATGGACTGCGTGCCGCCCAGTGTGATCTAGACCCTCCCAGTATGGACTGGGGGCCGCCCAGTGTGATCTAGACCCTCCCAGTGTGGACTGGGGGCCGCCCAGTATGGACTGGGGTCCGCCCAGTGTGATCTAGACCCTCCCAGTATGGACTGGGGGCCGCCCAGTATGGACTGGGATCGTCCCAGTATGATCTAGACCCTCCCAGTATGGACTGGGGGCCGCCCAGTGTGGACTGGTACTGACCCAGTATGATCTAGACCCTCCCAGTATGGACTGGGAGCGTCCCAGTATGATCTAGACCCTCCCAGTATGGACTGGGACCGACCCAGTGTGGACTGGGACCAACCCAGTGTGGACTGGGACTGACCCAGTGTGGACTGGGAGCCGCCCAGTATGATCTAGACCCTCCCAGTAGGGACTGGGGGCCGCCCAGTGTGGACTGCGGGCCGCCCAGTGTGATCTAGACCCTCCCAGTATGGACTGGGACTGACCCAGTGTGATCTAGACCCTCCCAGTAGGGACTGCGGGCCGCCCAGTGTGATCTAGACCCTCCCAGTGTGCACTGGGAGCATCCCAGTGTGATCTAGACCCTCCCAGTATGGACTGGGACTGACCCAGTATGATCTAGACCGACCCAGTGTGCACTGGGAGCCGCCCAGTATGATCTACACCCTCCCAGTATGGACTGGGAGTGACCCAGTATGGACTGGGATCATCCCAGTATGATCTAGACCCTCCCAGTATGGACTGGGATCAATCCAGTGTGCACTGGGAGCCTCCCAGTATGATCCAGACCCTCCCAGTATGGACTAGAACTGTCCCAGTGTGGATTGGGAGCCTCCCAGTGTACACTGGGACCGACCCAGTATGGACTGGGACCCTCCCAGTATGATCTAAACCCTCCCAGTATAAACTGGGACCGACCCAGTGTAGACTGGGAGCCGCCCAGTAAGGACTGGGACTAACCCAGTATGACCTACATCCTCCCAGTATGGATTGGGACTTTCCCAGTTTGATCTAGACCCTCCCAGTATAAACTGGGACCCTCCCAGTATGACCTGACAACCCTTGGGGTGGCCCTATCCCACAATCCCCCGCGACTCCGGGGGGAATATATCCCATCACCCCCCGCGACTTTAGGGGTGAATATATCCCACAATCCCCCGCACCGCGGCGCACGACGGGAACTATCCCCCCGTAGCAGCGAAGCATCATGGGATATATCCCCCTCCTTTTACCGCGAGGGATCATGGGATATACTCACCCCTCTCCGCCGCCCGCGGGGGGATATATCCCATCGTGCCCCGCGCGCAAGCGCGGCGCTTACCTGCGGCCAGTCCAACATGGCGGCCAGGAGCTGCCCGGTCTGGTTACAATCGTCATCGATGGCCTGGGGGGGAGAAATCGATAAGGGATTGATAAGGGATCGATAAGCGATTGATAAGGGATCGATAAGGGAATGATAAGGAACCGATAAGGGATCGATGGGGATCGATAAGGAATCGATGGGGATCGATAAGGGACCGATAAGGGATTGATAAGGGATCGATAAGCAATTGATAAGGGATCGATAAAGGACCGATAAAGGATTGATAAGGGATCGATAAGGGATTGATAAGGGATCGATAAGGGACCGATAAGGGATTGATAAGGGATCGATAAGGGATTGATAAGGGATCGATAAGGGATCGATGGGGATCCATAGGCCCCACAGGTGATCCATGGGCCCACAGGTGATCCATGGGCCCACAGGTGATCCATGGGCCCCACAGGTGATCCATGGGCCCACAGGTGATCCATGGGCCCACAGGTGATCCATGGGCCCCACAGGTGATCCATGGGCCCCACAGGTGATCTATAAGCCCCACAGGTGTTCCATGGGCCCCACAGGTGATCCATGGGCCCCACAGGTGTTCCATGGGCCCCACAGGTGATCTATAAGCCCCACAGGTGATCCATGGGCCCACAGGTGATCCATGGGCCCACAGGTGATCCATGGGCCCCACAGGTGATCCATGGGCCCCATAGGTGATCCATGGGCCCACAGGTGTTCCGTGGGCCCCACAGGTGATCCATGGGCCCACAGGTGATCCATGGGCCCACAGGTGATCCATGGGCCCACAGGTGATCCATGGGCCCACAGGTGTTCCATGGCCCCACAGGTGATCCATGGGCCCACAGGTGTTCCATGGGCCCACAGGTGTTCCATAGACCCCACAGGTGATCCATGGGCCCCACAGGTGATCCATGGGCCCACAGGTGATCCATGGGCCCACAGGTGTTCCATGGCCCCACAGGTGATCCATGGGCCCACAGGTGTTCCATGGGCCCACAGGTGATCCATGGACCCCACAGGTGATCCATGGGCCCACAGGTGATCCATGGGCCCACAGGTGATCCATGGGCCCCACAGGTGATCCATGGGCCCACAGGTGATCCATGGGCCCCACAGGTGATCCATGGGCCCACAGGTGTTCCGTGGGCCCCACAGGTGATCCATGGGCCCACAGGTGTTCCATAGACCCCACAGGTGATCCATGGGCCCACAGGTGTTCCGTGGGGCTCTATGGGGTTCCGTGGGGCCCACAGGTGTTCCCTCGGTGCCCAGGGCCTCACCTGTTTGCCCAGCAGCACCAGGTGCGGCTGCAGCCGCCCCACCAGCGCCGCCAGCGCCGCGGCCGCCTCCCGCGGGCCGGTGGCCACGCCCTCGGCCACCTCGGCCAGCACCGCCCGGTCGGCGCCCACCGCCAGCGCCGTGCGCAGCGTCTCCTGGGGGACGAGGGGTTAAAGGCGGCCCCGGCCAGCGCGGGGGGAACCCCGGCGCGGCCCGGGTGCGCCCAGGTGTGCCCAGGTGTGTGCCCAGGTGTGCCCAGGTGTGTGCCCAGGTGTGCCCAGGTGTGTCCAGGTGTGGCCCCATCACTCCCAGGTGCGCCCAGGTGTGCCCAGGTGTGGCCCCATCACTCCCAGGTGTGGCCCCATCACTCCCAGGTGTCCCCAGGTGTGTCCCAGGTACACTCAGGTGTGCCCAGGTGTGTCCCCAGGTGTCCCCAGGTGTGGCCCCATCACTCCCAGGTGTCCCCAGGTGTCCCCAAGTGTCCCCAGGTGTGGCCCCAGGTGTGGCCCCATCACCCCCAGGTGTGCCCAGGTGTGTCCCAGGTAAACTCAGGTAGCCCCAGCTCTCCCCAAGTGTCCCCAGGTGTATCCCCAGGTGTCCCCAGGTGTATCCCCATCACCCCCGGCTGTGCCCAGGTGTGTCCCAAGAACACTCAGGTGTGCCCAGGTGTGCCCAGTTGTGTCCCAGGTGTCCCCAGGTGTCCCCAGGTGTCCCCAGGTGTGCCCAGGCACCCTCAGGTGTCCCCAGGTGTGTCCCAGGTGTCCCCAGGTGTGTCCCAGGTGTGCCCAGGTGTGTCCCAGGCCCCCTCAGGTGTGCCCAGGCACCCTCAGGCGCGCCCAGGTGCGCTCACCTGGCTGGCCCGCGTCCCCAGGCTGGCGGCGATCACCTCCTGCGCCGCGCCGGCCTCGCGCAGCCGCACGGCCTCCTCCAGGGCGATCTCGCAGAACGGGTTCAGGCCGTGCTTCACCCCCTGCGTCTGCACGCCGGCCCCGCCCGGCGCCACCCGCACCTGGCCGGCGCACCTGCCTCAGGTGAGGGCGCCGGGGGCACGCCCGCCGCCAGAGAAACTCCCGACTTTTGGGGGCTTCAGGGCGAATTTTTGGTTTGGTTTTTTTTCTGATTTTTGGGGGGGGTTTTGGGGCGGACAGGTGAGCACAGGTGTGCGCCACACCTGGAGCAGACGCCTGGATCAGGTGAGGGCGCCTGGGATCCGCCCCGAATTCCCCGAATCCCCCGAACTCCCCGAATTCTACCCCGAAATTCCCCCAAATCGCCAAAATTCCCCCCAAAATTCTCCAAAATTTCCCCCCAAAATTCTCCCCCAAAATTCCCCAAAATTCTCCCCCAAAATCCCCAAATTCCCGATGTTTTCCCCCCCAAATCCCCCAAAATTCTCCCCCAAAATCCCCCAAAATTTTCCCCCAAAATCCCCAAATTCCCGATTTTTTCCCCCAAAATTTTCCTCCAAATTCCCAATTTTTTCCCCAAATTTTCCCCCAAAATTCCCGATTTTTTGCCCCCAAATTTCCCCCAAAACTCCCAATTTTTTCCCCCCAAATTTACCCCAAAATCCCAAAATTCCCCAAAATTTTCCCCCAAAATTCCCGATTTTTTTCCCCAAAATTTCCCCCCAAAATCCCAAAATTCCCGTTTTCCCAAAAATTTTCCCCCAAAATTCCCGATTTTTTTCCCCAAAATTTCCCCCCAAATCCTTCGCCCCTCACCCCAAAACCCGCCAAACTCCCCCCAAAATTTGGGGATGTTTTGGGGAATTTTTAGGAATTTTTTGGGACGTTCCCGGGCTTGGGGGCGTGTCCCGAGAATTTAAGGGCGTGTCCCGAAAATTTGGGGGCGTGCCCCAATAACTTGGGGGCGTGTCCCTGAGGCCAGCGTGACCTTCCCCCCCCCCCCCAAACCTCCCAAAATTCGGGATTTTTTTGGGGGGGATTTTTTTGGGATCGCCGGGAATTGGGGGGCGTGTCCCGGGACGGGGGGGCGTGCCCAGGTGAGCCCCGCCAGGTGAGGCGTTTTTATTTTTTTTTACCTTGACGGCGAAGTCAATGACGCGCTTCACGCCCACCAGCACCCGCAGCGCCGCCATTTTGCCGCCCCCTCCGGCCACGCCCCCTTTGACCCCGGAAGCCACGCCCACACCGTCCGCGTGCGTCATCCCGTTGGCTAAACCACGCCCCCCACGCAGAGAACCGCCATGACGTAATCCCGCCGTTAGAACCGCGCCTAATGACGTAAGTGTGTGAGCAAAGCCGCGCCCCTTTATGCAAATCAGGTCATGGGGGCGTGGCCTGCGCGCGGCACGTGACGGGAAGAGGCGCCCGCGCGGATTTTGGGGGATTTTGGGGTTTTTTTGGGGTTTTTAACGATTTTTGGAAGGAATTTTTGCGGTTTTTGGGGGATTTGGGGAATTTTGGGGATTTTGGGGGTTTGGTCAATTTGGTCAATTTGGCAAATTTGGATAAACCTGCTCCAGAAAAAAAAAAAAAAAAAAATTTCTCTTCCAAAATTCCCAATTTTTATTCCCCCTGAAATTCCCAGTTCCCCACACCGCCTCCACGATTCCCCCCTGGAATCCCGAATTTTCCGCCGAAATTCCCAAATTTTCCCTCCCGAAATTCCTAATTTCCCTCCGGAAAAAAAAAAAAAAATCCCAATTTTCCCTCCCAAAATTCCCGAATTTTATCCCCAAAATTCCTTCTTTTTCCCCCCCAAAATTCCCTATTTTTCCTCCCGAAATTCCCAATTTTTCCTCCCAAAATTCCCGAATTTTATCCCCAAAATTCCTTCTTTTTTCCCTCCAAAAATTCCCAATTTTCCCTCCCAAAATTCCCAAATTTTATCCCCAAAATTCCTTCTTTTTCCCCCCCAAAATTCCCTATTTTTCCTCCCGAAATTCCCAATTTTTCCTCCCAAAATTCCCGAATTTTATCCCCAAAATTCCTTCTTTTTTCCCCCCCAAAACTCCCAGTTTTTCCTCCCGAAATTCCCAATTTTTCCTCCCAAAATTCCCGAATTTTATCCCCAAAATTCCTTCTTTTTTCCCCCAAAATTCCCAATTTTTCTTTCCAAAATTCCCAAATTTTATCCCCAAAATTCTTTTTATTTTCCCCCCAAAATTCCCTATTTTTCCTCCCGAAATTCCCAATTTTTCCTCCCGAAATTCCCGAATTTTATCCCCAAAATTCCTTCTTTTTTCCCCCCCAAAATTCCCTATTTTTCCTCCCGAAATTCCCAATTTTTCCTCCCAAAATTCCCGAATTTTATCCCCAAAATTCCTTCTTTTTTCCCCCCCAAAATTCCCAATTTTTCCTCCCGAAATTCCCAATTTTTCCTCCCAAAATTCCCGAATTTTATCCCCAAAATTCCTTCTTTTTTCCCCCCCAAAACTCCCAATTTTCCCTCCCAAAATTCCCAAATTTTATCCCCAAAATTCCTTCTTTTTTCCCCCAAAATTCCCAATTTTTCTTTCAAAATTCCCAAATTTTATCCCCAAAATTCCTTTTTATTTTCCCCCCAAAATTCCCTATTTTTCCTCCCGAAATTCCCAATTTTTCCTCCCGAAATTCCCGAATTTTATCCCCAAAATTCCTTCTTTTTCCCCCCCAAAATTCCCTATTTTTCCTCCCGAAATTCCCAATTTTTCCTCCCAAAATTCCCGAATTTTATCCCCAAAATTCCTTCTTTTTTCCCCCCCAAAATTCCCAATTTTTCCTCCCTAAATTCCCGAATTTTATCCCCAAAATTCCCGTTTTTTCCCCCCCAAATCCCCGCCCCCCCGCGCCCCCCAAATTCCCGGTGTCCTTCCCCGCCCTTATCTCGCCTCTTTAATCGCTCATTAATCGCTCATTAATTAATCATTAACGGGCGGCACAAAAGGAGCGGCGCCCGCCCCTCCCCACCCCGATAAGCCCCGTCGTGATAAGGGGGGGAGGGGGGCGGCGGCAAGGACGGGGGGACCCCTCCCCTCCCCCCCAAAAATCCCGAATTTTCCCCAATTTTCCCCCAAATTTTCCCGGATTTTCCCCGATTTTTTTCCCTGAATTTCCCCAAAGTCCCGATTTTTTTCTGAATTTTTTCCCAATTTTCCCTGAATTCTCCCCATTTTCCCCCCCCAATTTCCCCCCAATTTTCCCCAAGTTTCCCCCAATTTTTCCAATCTTTCCCCGAGTTTTCCAAAATTTTCCCAAAAATCGCGGATTTTCACCCCCCAAATCCCGATTTTTCCCCCCAATTTTTCCCCATTTATCCCCAATTCATCCCCAAACTTGCCCCGATTTTGCCCCCAAATTTTCCCTCAAATTTTCCCCAAAAATCAAGAATTTTCCCTCAAATTTATCCCCAAATTCTCCACAGCTTATCCCCGAATTTCCCCCAATTTCTTCCCCAATTTTTCCCCAAATTTTTCCGGATTTTCTCCAATATTTCCCCAATTTTTCCCCAATTTTCCCCAAGTTTTCCCCGATTTTCCCCCTTTTTTTTTTCCCCAAAAGTTTTCCCGAATTTTTCCAAATTTCCCCCCCAAATTTCCCCCGAATTTTCCCCAATTTCCCCCCAAAATTTCCCCAATTTCTCCCCCAATTTTCCCCATTTTTTTTTTCCCCAATTTCCCCTGAATTTCCCCATTTTTTCCCCAAAATTTCCCCAATTTCCCCTGAATTTTCCCCCAATTTTCCCCCAATTTTCCCCCAATTTCTCCTCCAATTTTCCCCATTTTTTTCCCCAATTTTCTCCGATTTTTCCCCCAAATTTTCCCAATTTTTCCCCAATTTTCCCCCAAAATTTCCCCAATTTCCCCTGAATTTTCCCCCAATTTTCCCCCAATTTTTCCCCAATTTCTCCTCCAATTTTCCCCATTTTTTTCCCCAATTTTCTCCGATTTTTCCCCCAAATTTTCCCAATTTTTCCCCAATTTTCCCCCAAATTTTCCCCAATTTTCCCCAATTTCCCCCAATTTTTCCCCAATTTTTTCTCCCCCAATTTTCCCCCAATTTTCCCCCAAATTTTCCCAATTTTTCCCCAATTTTCCCCCAAAATTTCCCCAATTTCCCCTGAATTTTCCCCCAATTTTCCCCCAATTTTTCCCCAATTTCTCCCCCAATTTTCCCCATTTTTTTCCCCCGAATTTTCCCTCTTTTACCCCCCAACCCCCCCCCCCCCCCCCAGGTGTCCCTCAGGTGTCCCCGCCCCTCCCCCTCCCCCAGGTGGGGTCACCTTGGGGCGGCGCCCGCGGGGGATAAAAGGCGGGAACTGGGAGAGAACTGGGAGAGAACTGGGAGAGAACTGGGAGAGAACTGGGAGAGAACTGGGAGAGAACTGGGATGGGGAAAGAGGTGAGAGGGGAGGGACGGAGGAGGAAGAGGAGGGAGGGAGGGGGAGGAAGGAGGGAGATGGTGAAGGAGAGAGGGAGGAGGAGGAGGAGGAGGGAGGGGAGAGGAAGAGGAGGGAGGGAGAGGGAGGAAGATCGAGGGGAGAGGGAGACGTGAGAGGGAAGGAGAGATGGAGGAGGAGGAGGAGGAGGGAGGGGAGAGGAAGAAGGGAGGAAGGAATGGAGGGAGGGAGGATGGAGGAGAGAGGGAAGAGGAGGAGGAGGAGGAGGGAGGAGGGAGGAAGATCGAGGGGAGATGGAGAAGGGGAGGAAGGAGGGAGAGATGGAAGGAGAGGAGGAGGAGGGACGGAGGGAGAGGGAGGAAGGACACGGAGGAGGATGAAGGGGAGAGGGAGGAAGGAGAGACCCCCTGCCCCGCCCCCTCCCCCCTGACCCCGCCCCCTTCCCCCCTCTCTGACCCCGCCCCAGAACTTCGAGCTCCGCCCCTCCCCCCCCGGGCGGGGCCGCGGGCGCCGAAAGGAGCGAGAGAGGCTGGAGGAGATGAAACGGGAACTGGAACTGGTGAGACTGGGACGGACTGGGAGGGACTGGGACAGACTGGGATAAACTGGGACAGACTGGGATAAACTGGGACAGACTGGGATGAACTGGGATAAACTGGGAGGGCGCTGCAGTTCCCGAAGCCGCCACCAGGGGGAGACAGAGAAACACTAAGAGTTCATTGAGGGGAACTGGGATGAACTGGTTTATACTGGGATAAACTGGGAGGGGGCTGGGAGGGTTTTGGAGGGAACTGGGACAAACTGGGATAAACTGGGAGGGACTGGGAGGGCGCTGCAGTTCCCGAAGCCGCCACCAGGGGGAGCGGAGGAGACACCGAGAGTTCATTGGGGGAACTGGGAGGGGACTGGGATAAACTGGTTTGTACTGGGAGGGAACTGGGATGGGATTAAGGGAGACTGGGACAAACTGGGCCAAACTGGGACAGACTGGGAGTGACTGGGAGGGCGCTGCAGTTCCCGAAGCCGCCACCGGGGGGAGCCAGGGAGACATTGGGAGTTCATTGGGGGGGACTGGGATGGAACTGGGAGGGGATTTGGGGTCACTGGTCCATACTGGTCCACACTGGTCCATACTGGTCCACACTGGTCCACACTGGTCCATACTGGTCCACACTGGTCCATACTGGTTTTCACTGGTCTGTTCCGGTGCCCGCAGGACGATCACAAACTGGACGTGAAGGAGCTCGAGGTCAAGTACGGCACCAGCGCCACCAAGGTGACCTTTGACCCCCGAGTGACCTCCGCCGCCCCCCCCCCCCCGCAGCTGACCCCGGAGTGACCCCTGACCCCCGCCCTCTGCCCCCAGGGCCTGTCGGAGGCCGAGGCCGCGCAGAGGCTGCTCCGGGACGGCCCCAACGAGCTCCGCCCCCCGCGGGGCACACCTGGCTGCGTGCGCTTCGGCCGGCAGCTGGCCGGGGGGCTGCAGTGCCTCATGTGGGTGGCGGCCGCCATCTGCCTCATCGCCTACGGCGTGCAGGAGGGCGAGGGGGACCGCGGCAGCTCGGACAACGTGAGTACACCTGGGACAGGTGAGACACACCTGGGCACACCTGGGATACACCTGGGACACACATGGGGGTACACGGGGACACACCTGGCGGCCGCCATCTGCCTCATCGCCTACGGCGTGCAGGAGGGCGAGGGGGACCGCGGCAGCTCCGACAACGTGAGTACACCTGGGACAGGTGAGACACACCTGGGCACACCTGGGATACACCTGGGACACACATGGGGGGACACGGGGACACACCTGGCGGCCGCCATCTGCCTCATCGCCTACGGCGTGCAGGAGGGCGAGGGTGATCGGGGCAGCTCGGACAACGTGAGTACACCTGGGACAGGTGAGACACACCTGGGCACACCTGGGATACACCTGGGACACACATGGGGGGACACGGGGACACACCTGGCGGCCGCCATCTGCCTCATCGCCTACGGCGTGCAGGAGGGCGAGGGGGACCGCGGCAGCTCGGACAACGTGAGTACACCTGGGACAGGTGAGACACACCTGGGCACACCTGGGATACACCTGGGACACACATGGGGGGACACGGGGACACACCTGGCGGCCGCCATCTGCCTCATCGCCTACGGCGTGCAGGAGGGCGAGGGGGACCGCGGCAGCTCGGACAACGTGAGTACACCTGGGACAGGTGAGACACACCTGGGCACACCTGGGATACACCTGGGACACACATGGGGGGACACGGGGACACACCTGGCGGCCGCCATCTGCCTCATCGCCTACGGCGTGCAGGAGGGCGAGGGGGACCGCGGCAGCTCCGACAACGTGAGTACACCTGGGACAGGTGAGACACACCTGGGATACACCTGCGTACACCTGGGCACACCTGAGTACACCTGGGATACACCTGAGTACACCTGGGATACACCTGAGTGCACCTGGGGTACACCTGAGTACACCTGGGATACACCTGAGTGCACCTGGGTACACCTGAGTGCACCTGGGATACACCTGAGTACACCTGGGATACACCTGAGTGCACCTGAGATACACTTCATTGCACCTGGGATACACCTGGGATACACCTCAGTACACCTGTGTACACCTGAGTACACCTGGGCGCACCTGGGTACACCTGAGTACACCTGGGATACACCTGCGTACACCTGGGATACACCTGAGTGCACCTGGGGTACACCTGTAACACACGGGAGTACCTGGGGGTACACCCAGGCTCACCTGAGGCAGGTATAACACACCTGGGCTCAGCCGAGGCAGTTCTAACACACCTGGAACGCGGTTATAACGCACCTGGGCTCACCTGTGCTCACCTGCGCAGCTGTACCTGGCCGTGGCGCTGATCGCCGTCGTGGTCGTCACCGGCTGCTTCGGTTACTACCAGGAGTTCAAGAGCACCAACATCATCGCCAGCTTCCGCAACCTGGTGCCGCAGGTAACGCACCTGGGCGCACCTGGGGACACACCTGGGGGCACCTGGGGACACCCGGGGACACCTGGGGACACACCTGGGTGCACCTGGGGACACCTGGGGACACCTGGGGACACACCTGGGTGCACCTGGGCACACCTGGGGCCACACCTGTGCACACCTGTCCCTCACCTGCGCTCACCTGCAGCAAGCCACGGTGGTCCGGGCGGGGCAGACGCTGCAGGTGAACGCGGCCGAGCTCGTCCTGGGCGACCTGGTGGAGATCAAAGGTGGCGACCGAGTCCCGGCCGACATCCGGATCCTGGCGGCGCAGGGCTGCAAGGTGAGCGCACCTGGGCGCACCTGGGGGACACCTGGGCACACCTGGGCACAGCTGGAGCTGCACCTGGGGACACCTGGGACACGCCTGGGGGGCACCTGGGGACACATCTGGGACACACCTGGGGAGGCACCTGGAACGCACCTGAGCACACCTGGGCGCGCACCTGGGCGCACACCTGGAGGCTGAGGTGTGGGCGGGGCCCGGCCCAGGTGGACAACTCGTCGCTGACCGGGGAGTCGGAGCCGCAGACGCGCTCACCTGAGTGCACGCACGAGTCTCACCTGGAGACCCGCAACATCGCCTTCTTCTCCACCATGTGCCTGGAAGGTGAGCGCACCTGGGGACACACCTGGGGACACCTGGGACACACCTGGGGACACCTGGGGACACCTGGGGACACACCTGGGGACACCTGGGACACACCTGGGGACACTGGGGACACACCTGGGGACACCTGGGGACACTGGGGACACACCTGGGGACACCTGGGGACACCTGGGGACACTGGGGACACACCTGGGGACACCTGGGACACACCTGGAACACACCTGGGGACACCTGGGGACACCGGGGACACACCTGGGGACACCTGGGTCCCACTCAAATGGGGATCTCACCTGGACACAGCTGAGTCCTGGTCACACCTGGGTCTCACCTGAGGGTCTAAGTCCCACCAGGAGAATAGGGTCTCACCTGGACACACCTGGGTCCCACCTGGGACACACCTGGGTCACACTCAGATGGGGATCTCACATGGACACCTGGGTCCCACCTGGAGACACCTGGGTCACACCTGGGTCCCACCTGGGTCACACCTGGGTCACACCTGGGTCACACCTGGAGATCAGGGTCACACCTGGGTCACACTCAGATGGGGATCTCACATGGACACCTGGGTCACACCTGGAGACACCTGGGTCACACCTGGACACACCTGGGTCCCACCTGGAGATCAGGGTCACACTCAGATGGGGTCTCACATGGACACACCTGGGTCCCACCTGGGTCCCACCTGTTCCCACCTGGGTCCCACCTGGGTCCCACCTGTTCCCACCTGGGTCCCACCTGGCTCTCACCTGCCCGCGCAGGTACGGCCACGGGGCTGGTGATCAGCACGGGCGACCGCACGGTGATCGGCCGCATCGCCTCGCTGGCCTCGGGCGTGGGCGAGGAGAAGACGCCGATCGCCGTGGAGATCGAGCACTTCGTGGACATCATCGCCGGGCTGGCCGTGCTCTTCGGCGCCTCCTTCTTCCTGGTGGCCATGCTCATCGGCTACCCCTTCCTGCGCGCCCTCGTCTTCTTCATGGCCATCGTGGTGGCCTACGTGCCCGAGGGGCTGCTGGCCACCGTCACGGTACGCCCACCTGCGCAGGTGACCGCACCTGGGGGGCGGCCAAGGGTGGGCAAGTTGAGGGAGGTTTGAGGTGGGGTGGGGGGGAGGGGGGGTTCTGCCACCTTTTGTGGAGGTCTTGGGGATCCTTTGGGGGTCCCATGGGGATGTGGGAGGGTCGGGGGGGACACCTGGGGACGGGTGTGGACAGGTGGGGACACCTGGGGGATACCTGGTGGGGTTGGAAGTTACGGAAGTGTTGAGGTTTTTGTGGGTTCTACCTGAAGTTCTGGAGGCCCTGAGGTTGTTATGGGTCCTACCAGGATGTGGGAGGTCACCTGGCAGGTGTGGACACCTGAGGACAGGTGAGAACAGGTGGGGACAGGTGAGAACAGGTGAGAACAGGTGGGGACAGGTGAGAACAGGTGAGAACAGGTGGGGACAGGTGGGGACAGGTGAGAACAGGTGAGGAGAGGTGGGGACAGGTGAGAACAGGTGAGAACATGTGGGGACAGGTGAGGACAGGTGAGAACAGGTGGGGACAGGTGAGGACAGGTGAGAACAGGTGGGGACAGGTGAGAACAGGTGGGGACAGGTGAGAACAGGTGAGAACAGGTGGGGACAGGTGAGGACAGGCGAGAACAGGTGGGGACAGGTGAGAACAGGTGAGAACAGGTGGGGACAGGTGAGAACAGGAGAGAACAGGTGGGGACAGGTGGGGACAGGTGAGGACAGGTGGGGACAGGTGAGAACAGGTGGGGACAGGTGGGGACAGGTGAGAACAGGTGAGGACAGGTGAGGACAGGTGGGGACAGGTGGGGACAGGTGAGAACAGGTGGGAACAGGTGAGAACAGGTGGGGACAGGTGGGGACAGGTGAGGACAGGTGGGGACAGGTGAGAACAGGTGGGGACAGGTGGGGACAGGTGAGGACAGGTGACGGCACCCGGATTTACGAAGGTGGAGACGGAAACCATCAACATCCTCACCCGTCCCACCACAAACCCAGAGGTGCTCAAGGGCGGGGCCAGGTGAGCTGCCGGGCGTGCCCTCACCTGCCCAGGCGCGCCCTCACCTGCGCAGGTGTGCCTGTCGCTGACGGCCAAGCGGCTGGCGCGGCGCAGCTGCGTGGTGAAGAACCTGGAGGCCGTGGAGACGCTGGGCTCCACCTCCGTCATCTGCTCCGACAAGACGGGCACGCTCACCCAGAACCGCATGACCGTGGCGCACCTGTGGTTCGACGGGCAGGTGCACGCCGCCGACACCACCGAGGACCAGTCGGGTGAGGCGGGGGCGCGCCTGGGGGCACCTGGGGACACCTGGGACACCTGGGGGCAGCTGGGGACACCTGGGGACATCTGGGGACACCTGGGGACACCTGGGGACACACCTGGGGATACACCTGGGGGCACCTGGGGATACACCTGGGGACACCTGGGGACACCTGGGGACACCTGGGGGCACCTGGGGGCACCTGGGGACACCTGGGGATACACCTGGGGACACCTGGGGACACCTGGGGACACCTGGGGATACACCTGGGGACACCTGGGGACACCTGGGGACACCTGGGGGCAGCTGGGGACACACCTGGGGGCAGCTGGGGGCAGATGGGGACACCTGGGCTTTGCTGGGGATACACCTGGCCACACTTGGGGACACCTGGGGACACCTGGGCACACCTGGGGGCAGATGGGGGCAGCTGGGGACACACCTGGGGACACCTGGGGATACCTGAGACACACCTGGGGACACCTGAGCTTTGCTGGGGATACACCAGGCCACACTTGGGGACACCTGGGCGCACCTGGGGACACCTGGGGACACCTGGGGACACCTGGGGGCAGATGGGGACACCTGGACACACCTGGGGCACACACCTGGCCCCCAGGTGAGCTCACCTGTCCCCACCCACCCCCTCCCCCCTCCCCCAGGTCAGAGCTTCGACCAATCGTCGGAGTCGTGGGCGTTGCTCAGCCAGGTGATCACGCTCTGCAACCGCGCCCAGTTCAAACCCGGCCAGGACGGCGTGCCCGTGGCACAGGTGCGACTGGGAGGGACTGGGATGGACTGGGAGGGACTGGGATGGACTGGGATGGACTGGGATGGACTGGGATGGACTGGGAGGGACTGGGAGGGACTGGGAGGGACTGGGAGGGGGTTGGGGGTCACTGGTTTGTACTGGGAGGGGACTGGGAGGAGATTTGGGGTTACTGGTTTATACTGGTTTATACTGGTTTGGGGTTTGGGGATACTGGTTTGTACTGGGACCGACCGGGAGGGGCTGGGAGGGGGTTAAAGGGGGATTTGGAGTCACTGGTTTGTACTGGTTTGTACTGGTTTGTACTGGTTTGGGGTCCGGGGTCACCGGGAGGGGCGAAGCGGGCGTGTCCTCACCTCGGCCCCGCCCCCCCAGCGTGACGTCATCGGCGACGCCTCGGAGTCGGCGCTGCTCAAGTTCGCGGAAGTGACGTCGGGGTCGGTGGCGGCCGCCAGGGGGCGCTACCCCAAGGTGGCCGAGCTGCCCTTCAACTCCACCAACAAATTCCAGGTGAGCGCAGGTGGGCTCTCACCTGGCTGGGTCTCACCTGTCTCACCTGTGCAGAGTGTTGGGGCATGAGGCGGGCTCTCAACTGTCTCACCTGTCCCTCACCTGTCCCTCACCTGTCCCAGGTGTCTCACCTGTCCCTCACCTGTGCAGGTGTCCGTTCAGGAGGCGGGCTCCCGGCAGCTCCTGGTGCTCAAGGGCGCCTGTGTCTCACCTGTCTCTCACCTGTCCCTCACCTGTCCCAGGTGTCTCACCTGTCCCAGGTGTCTCACCTGTCTGTCACCTGTCCCTCACCTGTCTCTCACCTGTCCCAGGTGTCTCACCTGTCCCTCACCTGTCCCAGGTGTCTCACCTGTCCCTCACCTGTCTCTCACCTGTCCCTCACCTGTGCAGGTGTCTCACCTGTCCCTCACCTGTGCAGGTGTCAGTGCACGAGGCGGGCTCCCGGCAGCTCCTGGTGCTCAAGGGCGCCTGTCTGTGTCTCACCTGTCCCTCACCTGTCCCAGGTGTCTCACCTGTCCCTCACCTGTGCAGGTGTCGGTGCACGAGGCGGGCTCCCGGCAGCTCCTGGTGCTCAAGGGCGCCTGTGTCTCACCTGTCTCACCTGTCTCTCACCTGTCCCAGGTGTCTCACCTGTCCCTCACCTGTCCCAGGTGTCTCACCTGTCCCTCACCTGTGCAGGTGTCGGTGCACGAGGCGGGCTCCCGGCAGCTCCTGGTGCTCAAGGGCGCCTGTGTCTCACCTGTCTCACCTGTCTCTCACCTGTCCCAGGTGTCTCACCTGTCCCTCACCTGTCCCAGGTGTCTCACCTGTCCCTCACCTGTGCAGGTGTCGGTGCACGAGGCGGGCTCCCGGCAGCTCCTGGTGCTCAAGGGCACCTGTGTCTCACCTGTCTCTCCTGTCTCTCACCTGTCCCAGGTGTCTCACCTGTCCCTCACCTGTCCCAGGTGTCTCACCTGTCCCTCACCTGTCCCTCACCTGTGCAGGTGTCGGTGCACGAGGCGGGCTCCCGGCAGCTCCTGGTGCTCAAGGGCGCCCCCGAGCGGGTGCTGGAGCGCTGCCAGGGGGCGCTGCTGCGGGGGGAGGAGCAGCCGCTGGACGCCGAGTGGAGGCGGAGCCTGGAGGGGGCGTGTCTGGACCTGGGGGGGCGGGGCGAGAGGGTGCTCGGTGAGTTGGGGGCGGGGCTAAAGGGAGGGGGAGGGGCTTGGGAGGGTGGGGGAGGGGAAGAGGGCGTGACCTCTCCCCCCAATGACCCTAATGGTGACCCCAGTGACCCCGATGACCCCAACAATGTCCCCAGTGACGACCCCGATGACCCCCGTGACCCCCACGATGACCCCAATGACGTCACTGGCGTCCCTATTGTCCCCATTGATGTTCCCGTTGTCCCCAACACTGTCCCCATTGTCCCCAGCGATGCCATTGGTGTCCCCATGGATGTCCCCATTGGTGTCCCCAGTGACGTCACTGATGTCCCCATTGATGCCACTGGTGTCCCCAGTGACGTCACTGATGTCCCCAATGACGTCACTGATGTCTCCAATATCCCCATTGATGTCCCCAATGTCCCCAATGTCCCCAATGACGTCACTGACGTCCCCAATGACATCACTGATGTCCCCACTGTCGTCCCCAGGGTTCTGCGCCCGCTGGCTGCCCCCCGGCACGGTCCCCAATGACGTCACTGACGTCCCCAATGACGTCACTGATGTCCCCAACACTGTCCCCACTGTCCCCAGGGTTCTGCGCCCGCTGGCTGCCCCCCGGCACGGTCCCCAATGACGTCACTGACGTCCCCAATGACGTCACTGATGTCCCCAACACTGTCCCCAGGGTTCTGCGCCCGCTGGCTGCCCCCCGGCACGGTCCCCGCCGGGACGCCCCCCGAGGCGCTGGCCGAGGTGGCGCGGGGACTTTGCTTCGCGGGTCTCGTGTCCCTCATCGACCCGCCCCGGGCCACCGTCCCCCAGGCCGTGCGCAAGTGCCGGACGGCCGGGATACGGGTACGGGACACCGGGGACACCGGGGACAGCGGGGACAGCGGGGACACCGGGGACAGCGGGGACAGCGGGGACAGCGGGGACAGCGGGGACACCGGGGACACCGGGGACAGCGGGGACAGCGGGGACAGCGGGGACACTGGGGGATTAGGGGACACTGGGGACACTGGGGACACTGGGGATACTGGGGGGACATTGGGGACACTGGGGACACTGGGGACACTGGGGACATTGGGGACACTGGGGACACTGGGGACACTGGGGATACTGGGGGACACTGGGGACACTGGGGACACTGGGGACACTGGGGACATTGGGGACACTGGGGACACTGGGGACACTGGGGATACTGGGGACACTGGGGACACTGGGGACACTGGGGACACTGGGGACACCGGGGGGACACTGGGGGACACTGGGGACACTGGGGATACTGGGGACACTGGGGACACTGGGACACTGGGGACATTGGGGACACTGGGGATACTGGGGACACTGGGGACACTGGGACACTGGGGACACTGGGGGACACTGGGGGGACACTGGGGACACTGGGGATACTGGGGACACTGGGGGGACACTGGGGATACTGGGGACACTGGGGACACTGGGGACACTGGGGGACACTGGGGATACTGGGGACACTGGGGATACTGGGGACACTGGGGGGACACTGGGGACACTGGGGATACTGGGGGGACACTGGGGACACTGGGGACACTGGGGATACTGGGGACACTGGGGACACTGGGGGACACTGGGGACACTGGGGGACACTGGGGACACTGGGGACACTGGGGACACTGGGGGACACTGGGGACACTGGGGACACTGGGGACACTGGGGGACACTGGGGGGACACGGGGATGGGAACATTGGAGGGTTTGGGGACATTGTGGGGACAATGGGAAGTTGGGGACGCTGGGGCGGGTGACACCGAGCAAAGGCCCCCCAGGTGAGCCCAGGTGAGTCCCCCAGGTGAGCCCAGGTGTGCCCCCAGGTGATCATGGTGACGGGTGACCACCCGGTGACGGCCAAGGCCATCGCGGCCGCCGTGGGGATCATCTCCGAGGGCAGCGAGACCCCCGAGGACGTGGCCGCGCGCCTGCACCTGCCCCTCGAGCAGGTGGACCCCAGGTGAGGGCCCGGCCGGGGCCACAGGGGTGCTGCAGGTGGCCCCAGGTGTGTGATGGGTGTCCCCAGGTGACCCTCAGGTGTCCCCAGGTGTCCCCAGGTGTGTCCCCAGGTGTCCCCAGGTGTCCCCAGGTGCCCCCAGCTGTATCCCAGGTGTCCCCAGGTGTCCCCAGGTGTCCCCAGGTGTATCCCAGGTGTGCCCAGGTGTATCCCAGGTGACCCCCAGGTGTACCCAGGTGTCCCCAGGTGTCCCCAGGTGTGTCCCAGGTGTCCCCAGGTGTATCCCAGGTGTGCCCAGGTGTGCCCAGGTGTCCCCAGGTGTCCCCAGGTGTGTCCCAGGTGTCCCCAGGTGTATCCCAGGTGTGCCCAGGTGTCCCCAGGTGTCCCCAGATGTCCCCAGGTGTGCCCAGGTGTCCCCAGGTGTCCCCAGGTGTGTCCCAGGTGTGTCCCAGGTGTGCCCAGGTGTGTCCCAGGTGTCCCCAGGTGTGCCCCAGGTGTCCCCAGGTGTGTCCCAGGTGTCCCCAGGTGTCCCCAGGTGTGTCCCAGGTGTCCCCAGGTGTCCCCAGGTGTCCCCAGGTGTGTCCCAGGTGTGCCCAGGTGTGCCCAGGTGTGACAGGCGTGTCCCCCGCAGGCAGGCGCGGGCGCGGGTGGTGACGGGGGCGGAGCTGGCCGCCATGGCGCCGGGGGCGCTGGAGCACCTGCTGCGGACACACCCCGAGATGGTTTTCGCTCGGACGTCGCCGCAGCAGAAACTCGTCATCGTGGAGAGCTGCCAGCGCCTGGTGGGGACGCACCTGGGGACGCACCTGGGGACGCACCTGGGGGCGCACCTGGGGACGCACCTGGGGGCGCACCTGGGGGCGCACCTGGGGACGCACCTGGGGGCGCACCTGGGGGCGCACCTGGGGACGCACCTGGGGGCGCACCTGGGGGGGTTCGGGGACAGCGGGGGATGGTGGGGAGGGACGGCCACAAGGTGCCACCGTGAGGTCACGACCCCCCCCATGACCCCGGTGACCCCAGTGACCCCAATGACCCCAGTGACCCCAATGACCCCAGTGACCCCATTGACCCCAGTGATCCCAGTGACCCCGGTGACCCCAGTGACCCCAGTGACCCCAATGACCCCACTGACCCCAATGACCCCATTGACCCCATTGACCCCATTGACCCCAGTGACCCCAATGACCCCACTGACCCCAATGACCCCATTGACCCCATTGACCCCATTGACCCCAATGACCCTAACGATCCCATTGACCCCATTGACCCCAATGACCCCATTGACCCCAGGGACCCCAGTGCCCCCAATGACCCCGCTGACCCCAATGACTCCATTGACCCCAATGTCCCCATTGACTCCAATGACCCCAGTGACCCCAGTGCCCCAATGACCCCAGTGACTCCAATGACCCCAGTGACCCCAGTGACCCCTCTGACCCCGCTGACCCCGCTGACCCCAGTGACCCCGCTGACCCCAATGACCCCAGTGACCCCAGTGACCCCGCTGACCCCGCTGACCCCGCTGACCCCATTGACCCCAGTGCCCCCAATGACCCCACTGACTGCATTGACCCCAATGACCCCAGTGACCCCAGTGACCCCGCTGACCCCAGTGACCCCGCTGACCCCGCTGACCCCGCTGACCCCGCTGTCCCCGCTGTCCCGCGTCCCCAGGGCGCCATCGTGGCGGTGACGGGTGACGGCGTCAACGACTCCCCGGCGCTGAAGAAGGCCGACATCGGCGTGGCCATGGGCATCGCCGGCTCCGACGCCGCCAAGAACGCGGCCGACATGATCCTGCTGGACGACAACTTCGCCTCCATCGTCACCGGCGTCGAGCAAGGTGGGCCTCACCTGGGCCGGTGGGATGGGCTCACCTGGGCGGGTGGGCTGGGCTCACCTGGGCCGGTGGGATGCGCTCACCTGGGCGGGTGGGATGCGCTCACCTGGGCGGGTGGGATGCGCTCACCTGGGCGGGTGGGATGGGCTCACCTGGGCGGGTGGGCTGGGCTCACCTGGGCGGGTGGGCTGGGCTCACCTGGGCCGGTGGGATGGGCTCACCTGGGCCGGTGGGCTGGGCTCACCTGGGCGGGTGGGCTGGGCTCACCTGGGCCGGTGGGATGCGCTCACCTGGGCGGGTGGGATGGGCTCACCTGGGCGGGTGGGATGGGCTCACCTGGGCGGGTGGGATGGGCTCACCTGGGTGGGTGGGATGGCCTCACCTGGGCGGGTGGGATGGCCTCACCTGGGCCGGTGGGATGGGCTCACCTGGGCGGGTGGGCTGGGCTCACCTGGGCCGGTGGGATGGGCTCACCTGGGCGGGTGGGATGGCCTCACCTGGGCCGGTGGGATGGGCTCACCTGGGCGGGTGGGCTGGGCTCACCTGGGTGGGTGGGATGGGCTCACCTGGGCCGGTGGGCTGGGCTCACCTGGGCCGGTGGGATGGGCTCACCTGGGCGGGTGGGATGGGCTCACCTGGGCGGGTGGGCTGGGCTCACCTGGGCGGGTGGGCTGGGCTCACCTGGGCGGGTGGGATGGCCTCACCTGGGTGGGTGGGATGGGCTCACCTGGGTGGGTGGGATGGCCTCACCTGGGCCGGTGGGCTGGGCTCACCTGGGCGGGTGGGATGGCCTCACCTGGGTGGGTGGGATGGGCTCACCTGGGCGGGTGGGATGGCCTCACCTGGGCGGGTGGGATGCGCTCACCTGGGCGGGTGGGGACAGGTCACCCGGATTTGGGTTACCTGGGTGTGCACACACACCTGGGCAGGTGGGGAGAGGTGTGATGTCACCTGAGCAGGTGGGGACAGGTGTGCTCAGATCACCTGGGTCCGGGGTTTCCCTGGCTGTGTGCACCTGGCTGCTCACACACCTGCGCACACCTGCGCACCTGTCTCCCCGCACACCTGTGCTCCGCCCTCACCTGCCGCAGGCCGGCTGATCTTCGACAACCTGAAGAAGTCGATCGCGTACACCTTGACCAAGAACATCCCCGAGCTGGCGCCGTACCTGATCTACATCACGGCCAGCGTGCCCCTCCCCCTGGGCTGCATCACCATCCTCTTCATCGAGCTCTG
This sequence comes from Chamaea fasciata, assembly GCF_029207755.1. NCBI lineage: Eukaryota > Metazoa > Chordata > Aves > Passeriformes > Sylviidae > Chamaea > Chamaea fasciata. Next base: position 20,819 of record NW_027094301.1, on the reverse strand, counting down.
CACCGACATCGTGAGCGCACCTGGGCGCACCTGGGCACACCTGGGCACACCTGGGATACACCTGGGCGCACCTGGGATACACCTGGGCACACCTGGGCACACCTGGGATACACCTGGGCACACCTGGGATACACCTGGGCACACCTGGGATACACCTGGCCGCACCTGGGATACACCTGGGCACACCTGGGCACACCTGGGATACACCTGGGCACACCTGGGATACACCTGGGCGCATCCGGGATACACCTGGGCGCACCTGGGGGCACCTGGGATACACCTGGGCACATCTGGGATACACCTGGGCACACCTGGGATACACCTGGGCGCACCTGGGCGCACCTGGGATACACCTGGGCACATCTGGGATACACCTGGGCACACCTGGGATACACCTGGGCGCACCTGGGCGCACCTGGGATACACCTGGGATACACCTGGGCACACCTGGGGGCGGGGAAATGGGGAGCAACAGTGAAATTTGGGAGAAAACTGGGGGAAATCGGGATTTGGGCGCACCTGGGCACACCTGGGCGCACCTGGGGACACACCTGGGGACACCTGAGCCCGCCCCCCCCCCAACCCCCGATTTTGGGGTTCCCCAGGTGCATTTTGCTGCCCCCAGGTGCCGTTTTTTGGGGCCCCCCCCGGGGTGCGCGGGCGTGGCGGGGGGGGAGGAGCGTCCCTCGCCCGGCCACGCCCCTCACCTGGCTCACCTGCGCAGTTCCCGTCGGTGTCCCTGGCCTACGAGCGTGCCGAGAGCGACATCATGCACCTGAGGCCCCGCGACCCCCGGCGCGACCGATTGGTCAACGAGCCCCTGGCGGCCTACTCCTACTTCCAGATAGGTGAGGGCGTGGCCAGGTGTGCACTCCCCTGGATTTGGGGGCGTGGCCAGGTGTGCCCCCACCTGGATGGTTTGGGGTCGCCTGTGCGCTGGCACACCTGGATCAGCGGGTCACCTGGGGGGGTTTGGGCTCACCTGCGTGCCGAGACACCTGGCTGCCTGCACACCTGGCTCTCCAGGTCTCCGCACACCTGGCTGCCGCGCCACCTGTGCCCTGTGCCCACCTGAAACCCTCCGTCTCCCCCCTCACCTCATCTGCGGCCTCACCTGTGTCTCACCTGTCGGCCAGGTGGGATCCAGCCCTTCCCACACCTGTCCTCCCCCTCCCCTGTGTCTCACCTGTCCCGTTACCTGTGTCCAGGTGTGATCCAGTCCTTCGCGGGGTTCGTGGACTATTTCGTGGCCATGGCGCAGGAGGGCTGGTCTCACCTGTCCCGTTACCTGTCCCGTTACCTGTCCCACCCTCCCCTGTGTCTCCCCTGTGTCTCACCTGTCCCGTTACCTGTGTCCAGGTGTGATCCAGTCCTTCGCGGGGTTCGTGGACTATTTCGTGGCCATGGCGCAGGAGGGCTGGTCTCACCTGTCCCGTTACCTGTCCCGTTACCTGTCCCACCCTCCCCTGTGTCTCCCCTGGGTCTCACCTGTCCCGTTACCTGTCCAGGTGTGATCCAGTCCTTCGCGGGGTTCGTGGACTATTTCGTGGCCATGGCGCAGGAGGGCTGGTCTCACCTGTCCCGTTACCTGTCCCGTTACCTGTCCCACCCTCCCCTGTGTCTCCCTCCCCTGTGTCTCACCTGTCCCGTTACCTGTGTCCAGGTGTGATCCAGTCCTTCGCGGGGTTCGTGGACTATTTCGTGGCCATGGCGCAGGAGGGCTGGTGGCCGGCGCTGGTGCTGGGGCTGCGGCCGCGCTGGGAGGACGCGCACGAGCAGGAGCTGCAGGACAGCTACGGGCAGCAGTGGGTGAGTGACACACCTGGGCACACCTGGGCGCACCTGGGCGCACACCTGGGGGCACACCTGGGCCCACACGAGCAGGAGCTGCAGGACAGCTACGGGCAGCAGTGGGTGAGTGACACACCTGGGCGCACCTGGGCGCACCTGGGCGCACCTGGGCGCACCTGGGCGCACACCTGGGGGCACACCTGGGCCCACACGAGCAGGAGCTGCAGGACAGCTACGGGCAGCAGTGGGTGAGTGACACACCTGGGCACACCTGGGCGCACCTGGGCGCACCTGGGCACACACCTGAGCAGTCAGCAGTGGGTGGGTAACACACCTAGCTCACCTGGATACACACAGCTACAGGCAGCAGTGGGTGAGTCACCTGAGTGACACACCTGGGCACACCTGGGCACACCTGGGCACACACCTGGGGACACCTGGGAGCACCTGGGCACACACCTGGGCACACCTGGCTCACCTGGGTACACACAGCTACGGGCAGCAGTGGGTGAGTCACCTGAGTGACACACCTGGGCACACCTGGGCACACCTGGGCACACACCTGGGGACACCTGGGAGCACCTGGGCACACACCTGGGCACACCTGGCTCACCTGGGTACACACAGCTACGGGCAGCAGTGGGTGAGTCACCTGAGTGACACACCTGGGCACACCTGGGCACACCTGGGAACACACCTGGGGACACCTGGGCACACACCTGGGCACACCTGGGCACAGCTGGGAACACACCTGGGCACACCTGGGGACACCTGGGCACACCTGGGAACACCTGGGAACACACCTGGGGACACCTGGGCACACACCTGGGCACACCTGGGCACACCTGGCTCACCTGGCTGCTGCTCACCTGGGCATTCATCCGGGTGCTCACAGCGGCCAGCAGTGGGTGGGCGTGGCCCTCACCTGGGCGCTCACCTGAGCAGCCCGAAGTGGGTGGGCGTCACCTGGGCGCTCACCTGGGCGCTCCCAGCTACGGATAGCAGCGCGTGGGTAACACACCCGGCGCCTCACCTTGCGGCGCCTCACCTGCGGCGCCTCACCTGCGCCTCACCTGTCCCCGCAGACGTTCTGGCAGCGCAGGTACCAGCAGTACACCTGTTACACCGTCTTCTTCATCAGCATCGAGATGTGCCAGATCGCCGACGTGCTGATCCGCAAAACGCGCCGCCTCTCCCTCTTCCAGCAGGGCCCCTTCAGGTACGGCACACCTGAGACGGGTACGGCACACCTGGGCACGCCTGGGGACGGGTAGAGGACAGGTATGCTACACCTGGGGACTGGTGTAGGATGGGGCAGGTACAAGCGGTCCAAGAGGTGAGAGGTGTCACAGGTGTTAGCGGAGGTGTCAGGTGACCCAGGTGACACTCAGGTGACACTCAGGTGTGTCCCACAGGAACCGCACCCTGGTGGTGGCCATCGTGTTCCAGGTGTGCATCGGCTGCTTCCTCTGCTACTGCCCGGGGATGCCCAACGTCTTCAACTTCATGCCCATCAGGTGAGTCCCAGACACACCTGGGGACCCCCAGACACACCTGGGGGCTCTCAACACACACCTGGGGACCCCAAACACACCTGGGGACCCCAACACACACCTGGGGACCCCCAGACACACCTGGGAACCTCCAGACACACCTGGGGGCTCTCAACACACACCTGGGGACCTCAAACACACCTGGGGACCCCGACACACACCTGGGGACCCCAACACACACCTGGGGACCCCAACACACACCTGGGGACCCCAACACACACCTGGGGACCCCAACACACACCTGGGGACTCTCAACACACACCTGGGGACCCCAAACACACACCTGGGGACCCCAAACACACACCTGGGGACCCCAACACACACCTGGGGACTCTCAACACACACCTGGGGACCCCAACACACACCTGGGGACCCCAAACACACACCTGGGGACCCCAAACACACACCTGGGGACCCCAAACACACACCTGGGGGCTCTCAACACACACCTGGGGACCCTCAACACACACCTGGGGACCCCAACACACCTGGGGACCCCAAACACACACCTGGGGACCCCAAACACACACCTGGGGACCCTCAACACACACCTGGGGACCCTCAACACACACCTGGGGACCCCAACACACACCTGGGGACTCCAAACACACCTGGGGACCCTCAACACACACCTGGGGACCCCGACACACACCTGGGAGCCCCAAAGAACACCTGGGAACCTCCTGAGATACCTGGGGCACACCTGGGGCACACCTGGGGCTCACCTGGGGCTCACCCGTCTCACCTGCCCAGGTTCCAGTGGTGGTTGGTGCCGATGCCCTTCGGGCTCCTCATCCTCGTCTACGACGAGATCCGGAAACTGGGAGTGCGGAGACACCCGGGGAGTGAGTGACGCACCTGGGCGCACCTGGGCGCGCGCCTGGGGACACACCTGGGACACGCCCAGCACACCTGGGGGCTGCCCCCCCCCCCCTCACCTGTCCGGGTTCTCTCCCCTGTCAGGTTGGTGGGACCGGGAGCTTTACTACTGAGACACCTGGGACTCACCTGGGACCCTCCCTGAGCACCTGGAACTCACCTGGGACCCACCTGAGACTCCTCCTGAACACCTGAGACTCGCCTGGGACCCACCCTGGACACCTGGGACCCACCTGGGCCCCTCCCCTCCCCACCTGGACCCGATTCCCCTCCCCGTTCCCCTCCCCCTCCAAATAAAGGCACAGGTGACTCCGCCAGGTGTGTCCAGGTGTGTTTATTGATCAGGGCAGGGGGGGGCGGGAGGGGCAGGAGCGGCCACAGGACCCCGGGCACACCTGGGCCACGCCCACCGCGCACCTGGGCTTGGTTCCTGCCCCCCCCCCCCCCCCCAGCTCCCGTTTAACCCCCAAATAAAGGCACAGGTGAGCGCTCAGGTGCGCTCAGGTGCGCCCAGGTGCGCTCAGGGCGGGGGGCAGGGGCGGCACCAGCCGCCGCAGCGCCCCCGGCCCACCCGGGCCACGCCCACGAACGCACAGGTGACCCCTCCAGGTGTGTCCAGGTGCGCTCAGGTGCGTCCAGGTGCGCCCAGGTGCGCTCAGGGCGGCGGCAGCAGCGGCACCAGCAGCCGCAGCGCCCCCAGCCCCAGCGCCGCCGCCCCCAGCGCCCGCAGCCCCAGCGCCCCCCAGGGGCCCAGCCCCAGCACCTGCCCCGCCCACCTGGGGGAGGAGACAAAGAGAGAGGACAAAGGGGGGGGCGGGGCTTCAGGCGAGGAAGCGCCTGGGCCACGCCCCGATCCGGGCGGTTACGCCTCCCCCCCTCCCCCTTTGTTGGGGGGAGGAAGCCACGCCCGCTCCGTGGGGACCACGCCCGTTTCGCTCAGGCCACGCCCACGCCTCGAGGCACGCCCGCGACCACAAATTAGTCACGGACCACGCCCCTTTGCATCCAACCACGCCCCTTTCCCAGGCCACGCCCAGCTGCTACCCCTGCCCACACCACGCCCCCTTCCTCCCAACGCCACACCCAGCTCCCACCCATCACCAAGCCACGCCCCTTTCTCCCCAAGCCACACCCAGCTCCCTGCCCCTTTCCCAAGCCACGCCCACGCTCCCGCCCCAGTATAAACCAGTCCAGGCCAGTATGACCCAGCACGGACCCGATGAGGAAACCCTCGTAGGCCGCCGCCGCCAGGAGCCCCCCCAGGGGCAGCCGCAGGGGGGAGGGGAGGTCGTGGCGCCCCGAGGCCCAGAGGAGGGCGGCCGCTGCCACATGGCGGACCTGGAGACCAGTATAAACCAGTATGGACCAGTATGGACCAGTATGGACCAGTATGGACCAGTTCCATCCCAGTTCCCCTCAATGAGCTCCCAATGTTTCTCTGTCTCCCCCCGGGGGCAGCTTTGGGAACTGCAGCGCCCTCCCAGTCACTCCCAGTTTATCCCAGTTTGTCCCAGTATACCCCAGTCCCCTTTAATCCCTTCCCAGCTCCATCCCAGTTCTCTCCCAGTATAAACCAGTTCCCTCCCAGTCCATCCCAGTTCCCCTCATTGAACTCTTAGTGTTTCTCTGTCTCCCCCTGGTGGCGGCTCCGGGAACTGCAGCGCCCTCCCAGTCACTCCCAGTTTGTCCCAGTTCCCTCCAAACCCCACCCAATCCCCTCCCAGTTTATCCCAGTATAAACCCGTTTGTCCCAGTTCCGCCCAATGAACTCCCAATGTTTCTCTGTCGCCCTCTAGTGGCGGCTCCGGGAACTGCAGCGCCCTCCCAGTCACTCCCAGTTTATCCCAGTCCCTCCAATCCTCTCCCAGTCCCCTCCCAGTATAAACCAGCAACCCCAAATCCCCTCCCAGTTCCATCCCAGTTCCCCCCAATGAATTCCCAGTGTCTCCCCGGCTCCCCCTGGTGGCGGCTTTGGGAACTGCAGCGCCCTCCCAGTCCCTCCCAGTATAACCCAGTCCCTCCCAGTATAACCCAGCGCTCACCAGGCTGATGTTGGAGTCCAGCCCCATCTGGAGGTGCCGCCAGTCAAACTCCACCCCCCGCGCCCCGACCCAGAGCGGGACACACCTGGGCAGGTGAGGAAAGCCCAAAGTTCACAGCCCTCCCCCCCCCCCAAAAAAATCCGAAAAAAAGGAAAATTCAGCCCGAAATGCTGCCCAAGTCCATCCCGAAATTCCCAAAATTCATCCCAAAATTCACCCAAAATTCACCCAAAATTCACCCAAAATTCACCCCAAAATTCCCAAAATTCACCCCAAAATTCACCCAAAATTCACCCAAAATTCACCCAAAATTCATCCCAAAATTCCCAAAATTCACCCCAAAAATTCATCCCAAAATTCATCCCAAAATTCAATCCAAAAATTCACCCCAAAATTCCCCCAAAATTCATCCCAAAGTTCCCCAAAATTTCCCAAAATCGCCCCCAAAAATCTTAAAAATCCACCCGAAATTCCACGAAATTCCTAAAAAAAATTTTAAAAAATAAAAAAAAAATTTAAAAAATTCCAAAAAAAAATCCCAAAAAATTCCATAAAAATAAAAAAATCCCAAAAAAAACCCATAAAAAATCAAAAAAAAAAATCCATAAAAAATCCTTTAAAAATCCATTTGAAAAATCCATTAAAAAATCCCCAAAAAACCCATCAAAAATCCCCAAGAATTCCATCAAAAATTCCCCAAATCCCCCAAAACCGCCCGGAAAATCCCCCCAAATTCCCAAATTCCCGGCAATTCCCGGATTTCCAGGAATCCCGGTTGGGGCGCCCGGAGCCCACCTGGCGGTGAGCAGCTCGGCGCTGGCCCAGCCCAGCGCGGCCACGAGGATGCGCAGCTCGCCCCTCCCCCCGCCCCGGCCCAGCGCCAGCTGCAGCCCCCCCAGGTCGGCCACGTCCACCGTGGCACGCAGGAATTCCTGGAAAAAACGGGAAAAAACGGGGAAAAACGGGGAAAAAAGGAGTTAGAACGGGAGTTCGGGGGGGAAAGCGCGGGGGGAAGGGCGAAGAAACGGCGAAAATCGGAGGGGGGATGGGAAATTGGGGGGATTGGGAAAAATTGGGGGAAAAATTGGGAATTTGGGGGGAAATTGGGAAATTTGGGGAAATTGGGAATTTGGGGGGAAAATTGGGGGGAAATTGGGAATTTGGGGGAAAATTGGGAAATTGGGGAAATTGGGAATTTGGGGGGAAAATTGGGGGGAAATTGGGAATTTGGGGGAAAATTGGGAATTTGGGGGGAAAATTGGGAAATTTGGGGGGAAATTGGGGGGAAAAATGAGAATTTGGGGGAAATTGGGAAATTTGGGGGAAATTGGGAAATTTGGGGAGAAAATTGGGAATTTGGGGGAAATGGGAATTTGGGGGGAAATTTGGAATTTGGGGGGAAAATTGGAAAATTGGGGGGAAATGGGAATTTGGGGAAAATTGGGAATTTGGGGGGAAATGGGAATTTGGGGGGAAAAATTGGGAATTTGGGGGAAAACTGGGAATTTGGGGGAAATGGGAATTTGGGAAAATGGGATTTGGGAGGGGATTTTTTGGGAATTTGGGAGGGATTTTAGGGATTTTGGGGGATTTAGGGAGGAATTTTGGGGGTTTGGGGGGAATTTTGGGGAAATTTCGGGAGGAAATTTTGGGGGAAATTTGGGGTGAATTTTCGGGGATTTTGGGGGCGAATTTTGAGGGAATTTTTGGAGTTTTTTGGGAGGTTTTTGGGGCGATTCTTGAGGAAATTTTTGAGGGAATTTTGGGGGAATTTTGGGGGGGATTTTGGGGGGATTTTTGGGGGGATTTTTGGGGGGATTTTTGAGGAAATTCGGGGTGATTTTTGCGGGAATTTTGGAGGATTTTGGGGGCGAATTTTGAGGGAATTTTGGGGAATTTTTGGGAGGATTTTGGGGTGAATTTGGAGGATTTTTGGGGTGATTTTGGGGTTTTTGGGGGGGATTTTTGGGGTGAATTTGAGGCGATTTTTGGGGCGAATTTTGGGGTGATTTTTGGGGATTTTTGGGGGGAATTTTGAGGGAATTTGGGGGAATTTTGGGGAGGTTTTTTTGGGGATTTTTGGGGTGATTTGGGGGATTTTGGGGGGGATCTGGGGGCGTTTTGGGTGCACTCACCCCCACCAGGTCGTAGCCTCCCGAGGGTCCCTCCCAGGTGGGGAAGAACGTGGCCAAAAACAACATCTGGGGGGAGGGGAGAGATTTGGGGTGAAACTGGGGGAATTTGGGGGCTCCCAGGTGAGTTTTGGGCTGAATTTGGGGATTTTGGGGCCGAAATTGGGAGATTTTGGGGCTCCCAGGTGAGTTTTGGGGTGAATTTGGGTCATTTTGGGCTGAATTTGGGCGATTTTGGGGCTCCCAGGTGGATTTGGGGTCATTTTGGGCTGAATTTGGGTCATTTTGGGTTAATTTGGGGATTTTGCGGCTCCCAGGCGGATTTTGGGTCATTTTTGGGGTGAATTTGGGTCATTTTGGGATGAATTTGGGTGATTTTGGGCTGAATTTGGGCGATTTTGGGGCTTCCAGGTGGATTTTGGGGCATTTTTGGTGAATTTGGGGCTCCCAGGTGGATTTTGGGTCATTTTGGGCTGAATTTGGGTCATTTTGGACTGAATTTGGGTCATTTTGGGTGAATTTGGGCGATTTTGGGGCTCCCAGGTGGATTTTGGGGCATTTTGGGCTAAATTTGGGTCATTTTTGGTGAATTTGGGCGATTTTGGGGCTCCCAGGTGGATTTTGGGTCATTTTGGGCTGAATTTGGGTCATTTTGGGCTGAATTTTGAGCATTTTGAGGCTCCCAGTTGGATTTTGGTGGCTCCCAGTCCCCTCCCAGTCCAAACCAGTTCCTCTCGCCCACCTTTCCCAGCTGCACCAGCACGTAGGTGGCTCCGGCCTGGACGCAGCGCCAGAAGGCGCTGTACTCGGACCTGCCGCCAGCACAAACCAGTTTAAACCAGTACACACCAGTCCAAACCAGCACAAACCAGTATAACCCAATCTAAACCAGTACAACCCAATACAAACCAGTACAACCCAATATAAACCAGTACAACCCAATATAAACCAGTATAACCCATTAAACCCCCCCCCAAACCCCCTTTCACCCCCTCCCAGTCCCCTCCCAGTATAACCCAGTACAACCCAGTACGAGCCAGTCCCTCACAGGCCGCTGCACTTGTAGGTGATGAAATAAGGGAAATAAGCGAGCGCGAAGCAGTTCCCGAAGTGGAACAACGTCATGGCGGCCCCCGGGGGCTGCCCCCGAGGGGGGGTGGGGGGAAATTTGGGGGGTTTTGGGGGGGAAATTTGGAGGTTTTCGGGAGTTTCCGGGTTCCCGCCGGCCCAGGGGGGTGGTGGGAAGGAGAAGGTCGGGGGACTTCCGGTGGGGGAGTTTCCGGGTTCCGGGCGAGCGCAGGAAGTGATGGGATGGAGAAGGTCGAAGGACTTCCGGTGGGGGAGTTTCCGGGTTCCGGGCGGCCGAAGGGGGTGGTGGGAAGGAGAAGGTCGGGGGACTTCCGGTGAGGGAGGAGCGGGGGGAGCGGAAGTGACGTGGAGGTGGGTTGGCGCCAAAATGGCGGCGGGGGGACGGGAATTGAAATTAAAACGATTTAAAAAAATCGCTGGAAAAGTCGCCAGGAGTGGCCGGAAAATCCCGGGAATTCGGTCAGGGAAGCGCCAAACCCCCGAAATTCCCTCAAAATACCTGAAAAGTCCCAAAAAACTCCCCAAAAGTGGCTCAAAAATCCACTCGGGGAAGGCCAAAATCCCTGGAAATTCCCCCCAAAATCCCGGAAAAATGCCCCGAATCCCTCAAGAATTTCCCCGAAACGCCCCAAAATCCACGAAATTCCCGCAAAATTCCCCCCCAAAACTCCCAAAAAATCCCTAAAAAATCCACGAAATTCCCGCAAAAATCCCTCGAAACTCCCCCAAAATCGCTCAAAACCTACTCGGGGAACCCCAAAACCCCCGTGAAATTTGAGGGGATTGGGGGCAATTTTCCCCAAAATCTGAGGAATTTTCCCCAAAATTTGAGATTTGGGGCAATTTTCCCCCAAATTTGAGGAATTTTCCCCCGAAATTTCAGTGGATTTGGGGAATTTCCCCCGAAATTTCAGTGGATTTGGGAAATTTCCCCCGAAATTTCAGTGGATTTGGGGAATTTTCCCCCCGAAATTTCAGTGGATTTGGGGAATTTCCCCCGAAATTTCAGTGGATTTGGGAAATTTCCCCCGAAATTTCAGTGGATTTGGGGAATTTTCCCCCCGAAATTTCAGTGGATTTGGGGAATTTTCCCCCCGAAATTTCAGTGGATTTGGGGAATTTCCCCCGAAATTTGAGTGGATTTGGGGAATTTCCCCCGAAATTTCAGTGGATTTGGGGAATTTTCCCCCCGAAATTTCAGTGGATTTGGGGAATTTTCCCCCCGAAATTTCAGTGGATTTGGGGATTTCCCCGAAATTTGAGTGGATTTGGGGAATTTCCCCCGAAATTTCAGTGGATTTGGGGATTGTTTTGTTCCCCCCCCCAAATTTGGGGAATTTTTTCTCCCCAAAAAAACCTTCGAGGGGATTTTGGGGCCCCTCCCCCCCCCTCGTTTTTCCCCTCCCCCCCCCCGCTGTTTACGCGGACTTTGCCCCCCCCCGCCCCCATAAATGGACCCCGCCGGGGGGGGGGAGGGGAAACGAGCGGCCGCCACCAACGGTGGGTGAGGGGGGGGGGGGGAGACCCCAAAATCCAAATTTTGGGGAGGGGGGGGGAGGGGGGCCCGGAAGGATTTTGGGGGGGAAAAAAATAAATCCAATTTTGGGGGGGAAAAAAAATCCAATTTTGGGGGAGGGAAAAAAATAAATCCAATTTTGGGGGGAAAAAAATCCAATTTTGGGGGGAAAAAAAAATCCAATTTTGGGGGGGGGAAAAATAAATCCAATTTTGGGGGGGGAAAAATAAATCCAATTTTGGGGGAAAAAAAATAAATCCAATTTGGGGGGAAAAAAATCCAATTTGGGGGGGAAAAATAAATCCAATTTTGGGGGGAAACAAAAATAAATCCAATTTTGGGGGGAAAAAAAATAAATCCAATTTTGGGGGGGGAAAAAAAAAATCCAATTTTGGGGGCTCCCTGAAAAGATTTTTGGGGGGAAAATCCCAATTTTTAGGGGTCCTGGGGGGGTTGGGGGAGAAAAAAATCCTGATTTTGGGGGGGTCCCCAAAGGGATTTTGGGGGGAAAAAAACTCCAAATTTTGGGGGGTCCGGGGGGGGGCGGGGTCTCCGAAGGAATTTTGAGGAACAAACCCGCGGATCCGGGGGTGACGGGAAATCGGGAAGTCAGGAGGGGTTTTGGGGAAAAAATCCTGGAATTTTGGGGTAAAATCCTGGAATTTTGCGGGGGGGGAAATCCTGGAATTTTGGGGTAAAATCCTGGAATTTTGGGGGTGAAATCCTGGAATTTTGGGGGGGGGGAATCGTGGAATTTTGGGGGGTGAAATCCTGGAATTTTGGGGTTAAATCCTGGAATTTTGGGGGGTGAAATCCTGGAATTTTGGGGGGTGAAATCCTGGAATTTTGGGGGGGTGAAATCTTGGAATTTTGGGGGGTAAAATCCTGGAATTTTGGGGGGGAAAATCCTGGAATTTTGGGGGGGGGAAATTCCGGAATTTGGGGGGTTAAATCCTGGAATTTTGGGGGGGTGAAATCCCTGGAATTTTGGGGGGTTAAATCCTGGAATTTTGGGGGGTGAAATCCTGGAATTTTGGGGGGTGAAATCTGGAATTTTGGGGGGGGGTGAAATCCTGGAATTTTGGGGGGTTAAATCCTGGAATTTTGGGGGGGTGAAATCCTGGAATTTTGGAGGGTGAAATCCTGGAATTTTGGGGGGGAAAATTCCGGAATTTGGGGGTGTTTTGGGGTCCCCAGGTGCCAGCATGGCCCGGGCCCCCCCCCCCGCCTGATGGGGGCGCTGTTGCTGCTGCTGCTGCTGCTCTGCTGGGGTGAGACCCCCTCCCCCCCCCCCCCCTTGAGATTTTGGGGAGATTTCCCCCGATTTCGGGGCTCTTCCCAAAAATCCCTCCCCAAAAAACCCCCCAAATCCAAAAATCCCTCCCCAAAAAATCCCAAATCCCAAAAATCCTCCCCAAAAAAACCCCAAAATCCCCAAAGCCCAAAAATTCCCCCCAAATAAACCCAAAAAAAACCCCAAATCCCAAAAATCCTCCCCAGAAAAATCCCCCCAAAAATCCCCAAATCCCAAAAATTCCCCCCCCCAAAAATCCCAAAAATCCCCCTCCAAAACCCCAAAATCCCCAAATCCCAAAAATCCCCCCCAAAACTCCCAAATCTCACCCCCCAAAACCCAAATCCCCCCAAATCCCCCCCCAAAATCCCCCAAATCCCCCCAAAATCTCCCCAAATCCCCCCAAATCCCCCCAAAATCCCCCCAAAATCCCCCCAAATCCCCCCCAAATTTCCCCCAACCCCCCCCAAATCCCCCCAATCTCCTCCGCCCCTCCCCCCGCAGCCGCCGCCGCCGCCCCCCCGGCCGCCCCTCCCCCCTCGGGCGCCCTGGGGGCAGCTCCGGGGTTACCTGGGCCAGGTGGGCTCGGCCGCCGGGACCCTCCTGGAGGGGCTCAACCTGCCCCGGACGCAGCAGAGGATCCGGTGAGGACGGCCCGGAGCAAGGGCGCTCTCGTGGGGCCGCGTCCGGCCGCGAAACGGGCTCAGCCCGGAACCCGCCCCAGACCCCGGCCCAAAGAGCCCAAAACACCCCAAAATCGGCCCCAAAACGCCCCAAATTGACCCCGAAATCTGCCCCAAAATCCCCCCAAATTCACCCCGAAATCCGCCCCAAAAAACCCCGGAACCCGCCCCAGAACCCGGCCCAAAGAGCCCCAAAATCCACCCCAAAATCGGCCCCAAAAACCCCCAAATTGACTCCGAAATCCGCCCCAAAATCCGCCCCAAAACACCCCAAATTCACCCCGAAATCCGCCCCAAAACACCCAAAATTCACCCCGAAATCCGCCCCCAAATCCCCCCAAATTCACCCCGAAATCTGCCCCAAAATCCGCCCCAAATTCACCCCAAAATCCGCCCCAAAATCGGCCCCAAAACGCCCCAATTCACCCGAAATCCGCCCCAAAATCGGCCCCAAAACGCCCCAAATTCACCCCGAAATCCGCCCCAAAATCTGCCCCAAAACGCCCCAAATTCACCCCGAAATCCACCCCAAAAAACCCCGGAACCCGCCCCAGAACCCGGCCCAAAGAGCCCCAAAACACCCCAAAATCGGCCCCAAAAACCCCAAATTCACCCCGAAATCCGCCCCAAAATCGGCCCCAAAACACCCCAAATTCACCCGAAATCCCGCCCAAAATCGGCCCCAAAACGCCCCAAATTCACCCGAAATCCGCCCAAAATCGGCCCCAAAACACCCAAATTCACCCCGGAACCCGCCCCAAAATCCGCCCCAAATTCACCCCCGAAATCCGCCCCAAAACCCGGCCCAAAATCTGCCCCAAAACACCCCAAATTCACCCCGAAATCCGCCCAAAAACACCCCAAAATTACCCCAAAATCTGCCCCAAAAACCCCGGAACCTGCCCCAAAATCTGCCCCAAATTCACCCCGAAATCCGCCCCCAAATCCCCCAAATTCACCCCAAAATCCCCCCAAAACCCCGGCCAAAACCTGCCCCAAAAAAACCCCAAATTCACCCCGGAACCCGCCCCCCCAGAACCCGCCCCAAATTCACCCCAAAATCGGCCCCAAAACACCCCGAAATCCGCCCCAAAACCCGGCCAAAATCTGCCCAAATCCCCCCAAATTCACCCCGAAATCTGCCCCAAAATCCGCCCCAAAACCCGACCAAAACCTGCCCCAAAACCCGGCCAAAATCTGCCCCAAAAACCCCCAAATTCACCCCGAAATCCGCCCCAAAATCCGCCCCAAAACCACCCCGAAATCTGCCCCAAATTCACCCCAAATCCACCCCAAAATCCACTCCAGAGAGCCCCAAAATCCGCCCCAAATCCACCCCAAAATCCACCCCAAAATTCACTCCAAAGTGCCCCAAATCCACCCCCAAATCCGCCCCAAATCCACCCCAAATAGCCCCAAAATTCCCCCAAATCCCCCCAATCCCCCAAGAGCCCCCCCGCAATTGGCGTGCCGTCCCCCGCGCCCCAAACCGCGGTTCCCCCGGCCCGGCGTGACCCCGAACCGCGGCTGTGCCCCCAGGACGGCGTACGAGCAGGGGGCCACGGCCGTGGCGACCTACACGGGCATCCTGACGGACCAGCTCTACCACTGGTGGCAGGGGGAGCAGTGACCCCCGGAAATAACCCCAAAAACCCCAAAATAACCCAAAAAAACCCCAAAAACACCCCAAAATAACCCAAAAAACCCCAAAAACACCCCAAAATAACCCAAAAAAACCCCCCCAAAAACCCCCAAATTCCGAAATAAAGGCGCTGCCCACGGCGGGTTCCGTCCTCGGGGGGGTTCTCGCTGCTTTGGGGGTCAGAAAGGGGGTTGGGAAAAGGGGGGGAAAAATGGGGGGGAGTGGCGGAAAATTGGGGTGAGAAATGGCAAAAAAAAATGGGGGGAAAACAGCCCAAAAATTGGGGTGAGAAAGGCAAAAAATGGGGGAAATTAGTGCAAAAATTGGGGTGAGAAATGGCAAAAAATGGGGGAAAACAGCCCAAAAATTGGGGTGAGAAATGGCAAAAAATGGGTGTGAGAAAGGCAAAAAAAATGGGGGAAATTAGTGCAAAAATTGGGGTGAGAAAGAGCAAAAATGGGGGAAATTAGTGCAAAAATTGGGGTGAGAAAGGCAAAAAATGGGGTGAGAAAGGCAAAAAAAATGGGGAAATTAGTGCAAAAATTGGGGTGAGAAAGAGCAAAAATGGGGGAAATTAGTGCAAAAATTGGGGTGAGAAAGGCAAAAAAAATGGGGGTGAGAAAGGCAAAAAAAATGGGGGAAATTAGTGCAAAAACTGGGGTGAGAAAGGGGCAAAAAATGGGGGAAATTAGTGCAAAAATTGGGGTGAGAAAGGCAAAAAAAATGGGGGAAAACAGCCCAAAAATGGGGCTGAGAAAGGCAAAAAAATGGGGTGAGAAAGGCAAAAATTGGGGTGAGAAAGGCAAAAAATGGGGTGAGAAATGGCAAAAAAATGGGGGAAATTAGTGCAAAAATTGGGGTGAGAAAGGCAAAAATTGGGGTGAGAAAGGCAAAAAATGGGGTGAGAAATGGCAAAAAAATGGGGGAAATTAGTGCAAAAATTGGGGTGAGGAAAGGCAAAAAAAATGGGGGGAAAACAGCCCAAAAATTGGGGTGAGAAAGGCAAAAAAATGGGGTGAGAAAGCAAAAAAAAATGGGGGAAAACAGCCCAAAAATGGGGCTGAGAAAGGGCAAAAAATGGGGGAAAGTGGCCAAAAAAAGGATGGGTCTGAAAGGACAAAAAAAGAGTAAAAAAGGACCAAAAAATGGGAGCGAAATAGGGAAACATGAGGGGGGAAAAGGCAAAAAACGAGGGGAAAAGGGCGGAAGACGGGACTTGGAAAATGTGAGCGAGAAATGGCAGAAATGGAGTCAAAAAGGGCGGAACGTGAGCGGGAAGGGAGAAAAATGAGAGTTAAAAGGGCGGAAAATGGGTAAAAAAGGGCGGAAAATGGGTAAAAAAAGGGGCAGAAAATGGGTAAAAAAAGGGCGGAAAATGGGTAAAAAAGGGCGGAAAATGGGTAAAAAAAGGGGCGGAAAATGGGTAAAAAAGGGCGGAAAATGGGTAAAAAAAGGGGCGGAAAATGGGTAAAAAAGGGCGGAAAATGGGTAAAAAAAGGGCGGAAAATGGGTAAAAAAAGGGCGGGAAATGGGTAAAAAAAGGGGCAGAAAATGGGTAAAAAGGGGCAGAAAATGGGTAAAAAAGGGGCAGAAAATGGGTTAAAAAAGGGCAGAAAATGGGTAAAAAAGGGCGGAAAATGGGTAAAAAAGGGGCGGGAAATGGGTAAAAAAAGGGCAGAAAATGGGTAAAAAAGGGCGGAAAATGGGTAAAAAAGGGGCAGAAAATGGGTTAAAAAAGGGCGGAAAATGGGTAAAAAAAGGGCGGAAAATGGGTAAAAAAGGGCGGAAAATGGGTAAAAAAAGGGCGGAAAATGGGTAAAAAGGGGCAGAAAATGGGTAAAAAAGGGGCAGAAAATGGGTAAAAACGGGCGGAAAATGGGTAAAAAAGGGGCGGAAAATGGGTAAAAAAGGGCGGAAAATGGGTAAAAAAAGGGCGGAAAATGGGTAAAAAGGGGCAGAAAATGGGTAAAAAAGGGCGGAAAATGGGTAAAAAAGGGCGGAAAATGGGTAAAAAAGGGCGGAAAATGGGTAAAAAAAAGGGCGGAAAATGGGTAAAAAAAGGGCGGAAAATGGGTAAAAAAAGGGGGCGGAAAATGGGTAAAAAGGGGCAGAAAATGGGTAAAAAAAGGGCGGAAAATGGGTAAAAAAAGGGCGGAAAATGGGTAAAAAAAGGGCGGAAAATGGGTAAAAAAAGGGGCGGAAAATGGGTAAAAAAGGGCGGAAAATGGGTTAAAAAAGGGCGGAAAATGGGTAAAAAAGGGGCGGAAAATGGGTAAAAAAGGGCGGAAAATGGGTAAAAAAAGGGCAGAAAATGGGGAAAAAAGGGGCGGAAAATGGGTAAAAAAGGGCGGAAAATGGGTAAAAAAAGGGGGCGGAAAATGGGTAAAAAAGGGCGGAAAATGGGTAAAAAAGGGCAGAAAATGGGTAAAAAGGGGCGGAAAATGGGGTAAAAAAGGGCGGAAAATGGGTAAAAAAAGGGGCAGAAAATGGGTAAAAAAGGGCGGAAAATGGGTAAAAAAGGGGCGGAAATGGGTAAAAAAGGGCAGAAAATGGGTAAAAAAGGGGCGGAAAACGAGAATTTTAAACGGCAAAAAAGGCGAATTTAAAACGTCGGACCGTGAGGGGGAAGGAAATGGCGGGAAACGTGAGGGAGGCGAGAAAAGGGCGGGAAAACGAAAAAGGGCGGGAGGCGCGAGCCAATCAGCGCGCGGCACGTGACCGGCGGCGGCCAATCAGCGCCGAGCGCGGGCCGGCCGGTACAAATGGCGGCCGGAGCAGGTAGGACGGGAGCCTGAGGGAGGGAGCTCCCGAAAACCTCCAAAAATGGCCCCAAATGGCCCCAAAATCCGCCCGAAATCCGCCCCGGGGCGCTCCAGCTTCCCCCGAACCCCCCACAAAACCTCTCCGCCCGTTCCCGGCGTTCCCCGATCCCCCTGGGCTTCCCCTCACGAAACGCCAAATCCTCCCTGGAAAGAAGAAAAAAATCCCGAATTTCCACAGCCCTGGGGTGAGCTTTGGGCGGGAAAGCAGCTGAAGGTTTGGGGGGTGTTTTTTTTTTTTTAATTTTTTCGGGTGGCTGTTTTTAAATTTTTTATTCCTCCCTGTGTTTGAGGGGGGACAGCAGGGCTTTGTGAGGGGGAAAAACAGGGCAAGTTTTGTGTCCAGCGCCATTATTATTATTATTATTATTATTATTATTATTATTATTATTGTTGTCGTTTTGGGGGGAAATGCCAATTGTGTGGGGAAACAAAAACCCATTCGGGGCAAACTCCCCGTTTGTTTATTTATTTTTTTTCCCAGGCTTCACCTGGGACCCCTTAAAACTCACCTGGGACCCCCCAAACCTCACCTGGTAACCCCAAACTTCACCTGGGACTCCCCAAACCTCACCTGAGATCGCCCAAATCCACCTGGAATGCCTTGAAACTCACCTGGGACCCTCCAAAATCTCACCTGAAACCCCCCAAGCCACACCTGGGATCCCCCAAACCTCACCTGAGATCCCTTAAGTCACCTGAAACCCCCCAACTTCACCTGGGATCCCCCAAATCCACCTGAAACCCCCCAAACTTCACCTGGGATCCCCCCAAACCTCACCTGCTACCCCCCAAACTTCACCTGGGATCCCCCAAACCTCACCTGAGATCCCTTAAGTCACCTGGTACCCCCCAAACCTCACCTGGGATCCCCCAAATCCACCTGAAACCCCCCAAACTTCACCTGGGATCCCCCAAACCTCACCTGAGACCCGCCCCAAGTCCCTCTATACGCACCTGAGCCCTCCCAACCTTTCCCGATTTCCCCCCAAAACCACACGAGCTTTTTTTTTTTTTTTAAAAAACAAAAAAAACACCTTTAATGTCTCAGGGTGAGGCCAGGTAATAAATAGGGGGGGCAGGGGGTGCTCAGGTGAGCCTCAGGTGTGCCCAGGTGTGCCCAGCTGAGCCCAAGTGAGCTCAGGTGAGGCTCAGCTGTGCCCAGGTGAGGTTCAGCTGTGCCCAGGTGAGTCTCAGGTGCGCCCAGCTGTGCCCAGGTGTTCCCAGCTGTGCCCAGGTGCGCTCAGGTGTGCCCAGGTGCGCTCAGGTGTGCTCAGGTGTTCCCAACTGTGCCCAGGTGTGCCCAGGTGCGCTCAGGTGCGGCAGCAGAAGCCGCAGCGGGGGTTGTTGCAGCAGTTGCAGCAGAAGGAGCAGACGGGGAAGTGGGAGCTGTGCCGGCGGCTGCGCCTCCAGGTGTGCTGCAGGTGAGGGGAGAGGGCTCAGGTGAGGGGGAGAGGGGCTCAGGTGAGGGAGAGGGGCTCAGGTGAGGGGAGAGGGGCTCAGGTGAGGGGAAAGGGGCTCAGGTGAGGGGAAACGGGGCTCAGGTGAGGGGAGAGGGGCTCAGGTGAGGGGAGAGGGGCTCAGGTGAGGGGAGAGGGGCTCAGGTGAGGGGGAAAGGGGCTCAGGTGAGGGGAGAGGGGCTCAGGTGAGGGGAAAGGGCTCAGGTGAGGGGGAAACGGGGCTCAGGTGAGGGGGAAGGGCTCAGGTGAGGGGAGAGGGCTCAGGTGAGGGGAGAGGGGCTCAGGTGAGGGGAGCGGGGCTCAGGTGAGGGGAAACGGGGCTCCAGGTGAGGGGGAAGGGGCTCAGGTGAGGGGAGAGGGGCTCAGGTGAGGGGGAAGGGGCTCAGGTGAGGGGGAAGGGGCTCAGGTGAGGGGGAAGGGGCTCAGGTGAGGGGAGAGGGGCTCAGGTGAGGGGAGAGGGGCTCAGGTGAGGGGAGAGGGGCTCAGGTGAGGGGGAAGGGGCTCAGGTGAGGGGGAAGGGGCTCAGGTGAGGGGGAAGGGGCTCAGGTGAGGGGAGAGGGGCTCAGGTGAGGGAAATGGGGCTCAGGTGAGGGGAGAGGGGCTCAGTGAGGGGAGAGGGGCTCAGGTGAGGGGGAACGGGGCTCAGGTGAGGGGAAACGGGGCTCAGGTGAGGGGAGAGGGGCTCAGGTGAGGGGAAACGGGGCTCAGGTGAGGGGAGAGGGGCTCAGGTGAGGGGAGAGGGGCTCAGGTGAGGGGAGAGGGGCTCAGGTGAGGGGGAAGGGGCTCAGGTGAGGGGGAAACGGGGCTCAGGTGAGGGGAGAGGGGCTCAGGTGAGGGGAAACGGGGCTCAGGGTGAGGGCGGAGAGGGGCTCAGGTGAGGGGAGAGGGGCTCAGGTGAGGGGAGAGGGGCTCAGGTGAGGGGAGAGGGGCTCAGGTGAGGGGAGAGGGGCTCAGGTGAGGGGGAAGGGGCTCAGGTGAGGGGAAGGGGCTCAGGTGAGGGGGAGAGGGGCTCAGGTGAGGGGAGAGGGCTCAGGTGAGGGAAAGGGGCTCAGGTGAGGGGGAAGGGGCTCAGGTGAGGGGAGAGGGGCTCAGGTGAGGGGGAAGGGCTCAGGTGAGGGGAGAGGGGCTCAGGTGAGGGGAGAGGGGCTCAGGTGAGGGGAAAGGGCTCAGGTGAGGGGAGAGGGCTCAGGTGAGGGGAAACGGGCTCAGGTGAGGGGAGAGGGGCTCAGGTGAGGGGAGAGGGGCTCAGGTGAGGGGAGAGGGGCTCAGGTGAGGGAAAGGGGCTCAGGTGAGGGGAAGGGGCTCAGGTGAGGGGAGCGGGGCTCAGGTGAGGGGAGAAGGGGCTCAGGTGAGGGGAGAGGGGCTCAGGTGAGGGGAAAGGGCTCAGGTGAGGGGAAAGGGGCTCAGGTGAGGGGAAAGGGGCTCAGGTGAGGGAGAGGGGCTCAGGTGAGGGGAAAGGGCTCAGGTGAGGGGAGAGGGGCTCAGGTGAGGGGAAAGGGCTCAGGTGAGGGGAGAGGGGCTCAGGTGAGGGGAGATGGGCTCAGGTGAGGGGAGAGGGGCTCAGGTGAGGGGAAAGGGGCTCAGGTGAGGGGAGAAGGGGCTCAGGTGAGGGGAAAGGGGCTCAGGTGAGGGGAAAGGGCTCAGGTGAGGGGAGAGGGGCTCAGGTGAGGGGAAAGGGCTCAGGTGAGGGGAGAGGGCTCAGGTGAGGGGAGAGGGGCTCAGGTGAGGGGAGAGGGGCTCAGGTGAGGGGGAAGGGCTCAGGTGAGGGGAGAGGGGCTCAGGTGAGGGAAAGGGCTCAGGTGAGGGAGAGGGCTCAGGTGAGGGGGGGTGGTGGGTTCCAGGTTACCTGGGGACCCCCAAATTGCAGGTGTGGGGTCACCTGGTCGCCCCCCAATCCCAGGTGAGAATCACCTGGATCC
>NW_027094300.1:0-130759 GCF_029207755.1 Chamaea fasciata | reverse complement strand
GGATTTCTTTCAGATGCAAGCTGCCACAAGCTGGAAGCCTGGCTTCCCATGGAGGGCCAAAGGCCTCCTAAAAACTGACATCAGGCACCTGGCCAGCTGACTTTAATTACCCCTGGAAACAGGCCATCCTTTGTGCCCAACTCCCTCTGCCGGGCACCTGGCCTCGGCCACCTACAATCCAGAACGGAACAGGATTTCTTCCAGATGCAAGCTGCCACAAGCTGGAAGCCTGGCTTCCCTTGGAGGGCCAAAGGCCTCCTACAAACTGACACCAGGCACCTGGGCAGCTGACTTTACTAACCCCTGGAAACAGTCCATCATTTGTGCCCAACTCCCTCTGCCGGGCACCTGGCCTCGGCCACCTACAATCCCGAATGGAACAGGATTTCTACCAGATGCAAGCTGCCACAAACTGGAAGACTAGTTTCCCTAGAAGGGCCAAAGGCCTCCTACAAACTGACATCAGGCACCTGGGCAGCTGACTTTACTTACCCCTGGAAACAGGCCATTCTTTGTTCCCAACTCCCTTAGCCAGGCACCAGGCCTCGGCCACCTACGATCCCAAACGGAACAGGATTGCTTCAAGATGCAAGCTGCCACAAGCCGGAAGCCTGGCTGCTCTTGGAAGGCCAAAGGCCTCCTACAAACTGACATCAGGCACCTGGGCAGCTGACTTTACTTACCCCTGGAAACAGGCCATCATTTGTGCCCAACTCCCTCTGCCGGGCACGTGGCCTTGGTTACCTGCAATCCCGAACGGAACAGGATTTCTTCCAGATGCAAGCTGCCACAAACTGGAAGACTAGTTTCCCTTGAAGGGCCAAAGGCCTCCTACAAACTGACATCAGGCACCTGGGCAGTTGACTTTACTTACCCCTGGAAACAGGCCATCATTTGTGCCCGAGTCCCTCTGCCGGGCACCAGGCCTCGGCCACCTACAATCCCAAACGGAACAGGATTTCTCCCAGATGCAAGCTGCCACAAGCTGGAAGCCTGGCTTCCCATGGAGGGCCAAAGGCCTCCTACAAACTGACATCAGGCACCTGGGCAGGTGACTTTACTTACACCTGGAACAGGCCATCATTTGTGCCCAACTCCCTCTGCCGGGCACCTAGCCTCGGCCACCTACAATCCCGAACGGAACAGGATTTCTTCCAGATGCAAGCTGCCACAAGCTGGAAGCCTGGCTTCCCATGGAGGAACAATTGCCATCTGCAAACTGACATCAGGCACCTGGGCAGCTGACTTTACTTACCCCTGGAAACAGGCCATCATTTCTGCCCAACTCCCTCTGCCGGGCACCTGGCCTCGGCCACCTACAATCCAGAACGGAACAGGATTTCTTCCAGATGCAAGCTGCCACAAACTGGAAGACTACCTTCCCTTAGAGGGCCAAAGGCCTGCTACAAACTGACATCAGGCATTTGGGCAGGTGACTTTACTTACCCCTGGAAACAGGCCATCCTTTGTTCCCAACTCCCTTAGCCAGGCACCAGGCCTCGGCCTCCAACGATCCCAAATGGAACAGGATTTCTTCCAGATGCAAGCTGCCACAAGCCGGAAGCCTGGCTGCTCTTGGAGGGCCAAAGGCCTCCTACAAACTGACATCAGGCACCTGGGCAGCTGACTTTACTTACCCCTGGAAACAGGCCATCATTTGTGCCCAACTCCCTCTGCCGGGCACGTGGCCTTGGCCACCTGCAATCCCGAATGGATCAGGATTTCTTCCAGATGCAAGCTGCCACAAACTGGAAGACTAGTTTCCCTTGAAGGGCCAAAGGCCTCCTACAAACTGACATCAGGCACCTGGGCAGCTGACTTTACTTACCCCTGGAAACAGGCCATCATTTGTGCCCAACTCCCTCTGCCGGGCACCAGGCCTCGGCCACCTACAATCCCAAACGGAACAGGATTTCTTCCAGATGCAAGCTGCCACAAGCTGGAAGCCTGGCTTCCCATGGAGGGCCAAAGGCCTCCTACAAACTGACATCAGGCACCTGGGCAGCTGACTTTACTTACCCCTGGAAACAGTCCATCATTTGTGCCCAACTCCCTCTGCCGGGCACCTAGCCTCGGCCACCTACAATCCCGAACGGAACAGGATTTCTTCCAGATGCAAGCTGCCACAAGCTGGAAGCCTGGCTTCCCATGGAGGAACAATTGCCATCTGCCAACTGACATCAGGCACCTGGGCAGCTGACTTTACTTGCCCCTGGAAACAGGCCATCATTTGTGCCCAACTCCCTCTGCCGGGCGCCTGGCCTCGGCCACCTACAATCCAGAACGGATCAGGATTTCTTCCAGATGCAAGCTGCCACAAACTGGAAGACTTGCTTCCCTTGGAGGGCCAAAGTCCTCCTACAAACTGACATCAGGCACCTGGGCAGCTGACTTTACTTACCCCTGGAAACAGGCCATCATTTGTGCCCAACTCCCTCTGCCGGGCACCAGGCCTCGGCCACCTACAATCCCAAACAGAACAGGATTTCTTCCAGATGCAAGCTGCCACATGCTGGAAGCCTGGCTTCCCTTGGAGGGCCAAAGGCCTCCTACAAACTGACATCAGGCACCTGGGCAGCTGACTTTACTTACCCCTGGAAACAGTCCATCATTTGTGCCCAACTCCTTGTGCCGGGCACCTGGCTTCGGCCACCTACAATCCCGAATGGAACAGGACTTCATCCAGATGCAAGCTGCCACAAACTGGAAGACTACCTTCCCTTAGCGGGCCAAAGGCCTGCTACAAACTGACATCAGGCACCTGGGCAGGTGACTTTACTTACCCCTGGAAACATGCCATCGTTTGTTCCCAACTCCCTTAGCCAGGCACCAGGCCTCGGCCACCTACGATCCCAAACGGAACAGGATTTCTTCCAGATGCAAGCTGCCACAAGCTGGAAGACTAGTTTCCCTAGAAGGGCCAAAGGCCTCCTACAAACTGACATCAGGCACCTGGGCAGCTGACTTTACTTACCCCTGGATACAGGCCATCCTTTGTGCCCAACTCCCTCTGCCGGGCACCTGGCCTCTGCCACCTACAATCCAGAACGGAACAGGATTTCTTCCAGATGCAAGCTGCCACAAACTGGAAGACTTGCTTCCCTTGGAGGGCCAAAGGCCTCCTACAAACTGACATCAGGCACCTGGGCAGCTGACTTTACTTACCCCTGGAAACAGGCTATCCTTTGTTCCCAAGTCACTTGGCCAGGCACCAGGCCTCGGCCACCTATGATCCCAAACGGAACAGGATTTCTTCAAGATGCAAGCTGCCACAAGCCGGAAGCCTGGCTGATCTTGGAGGGCCAAAGGCCTCCTACAAACTGACATCAGGCACCTGGGCAGCTGACTTTACTTACCCCTGGATACAGGCCATCATTTGTGCCCAACTCCCTCTGCCGGGCACCTGGCCTCGACCACCTACAATCCCGAACGGAACAGGATTTCTTCCAGATGCAAGCTGCCACAAACTGGAAGACTACCTTCCCTTAGCGGGCCAAAGGCCTGCTACAAACTGACATCAGGCACCTGGGCAGGTGACTTTACTTACCCCTGGAAACAGGCCATCATTTGTGCCCATCTCCCTCTGCCGGGCACCTGGCCTCGGCCACCTACAATCCCAAACGGAACAGGATTTCTTCCAGATGCAAGCTGCCACAAGCAGGAAGCCTGGCTTCCCATGGAGGGCCAAAGGCCTTCTACAAACTGACACCACGCACCTGGGCAGCTGACTTTACTAACTCCTGGAAACAGGCCATCATTTGTGCCCACCTCCCTCTGCCGGGCACCTGGCCTCGGCCACCTACAATCCCGAACGGAACAGGATTTCTTCCAGATGCAAGCTGCCACAAGCTGGAAGCCTGGCTTCCCATGGAGGGCCAAAGGCCTCCTACAAACTGACATCAGGCACCTGGGCAGCTGACTTTACTTACCCCTGGATACAGGCCATCATTTGTGCCCAACTCCCTCTGCCGGGCACCTGGCCTCGACCACCTACAATCCCGAACGGAACAGGATTTCTTCCAGATGCAAGCTGCCACAAACTGGAAGACTACGTTCCCTTAGCGGGCCAAAGGCCTGCTACAAACTGACATCAGGCACCTGGGCAGGTGACTTTACTTACCCCTGGAAACAGGCCATCCTTTGTGCCCAACTCACTCTCCCGGGCACCTAGCCTCGGCCACCTACAATCCCGAACGGAACAGGATTTCTTCCAGATGCAAGCTGCCACAAGCTGGAAGCCTGGCTTCCCATGGAGGAACAATTGCCATCTGCAAACTGACATCAGGCACCTGGGCAGCTGACTTTACTTACCCCTGGAAACCGGCCATCATTTGTGCCCAACTCCCTCTGCCGGGCACCTGGCCTCGGCCACCTACAATCCCGAACGGAACAGGATTTCTTCGCGATGCAAGCTGCCACAAACTGGAAGACTGGCTTCCCTTGGAGGGCCAAAGGCCTCCTACAAACTGACATCAGGCACCTGGGCAGCTGACTTTACTTACCCCTGGAAACAGGCCATCATTTGTTCCCAACTCCCTTAGCGAGGCACCAGGCCTCGGCCACCTACGATCCCAAACGGAACAGGATTTTTCAAGATGCAAGCTGCCACAAGCCGGAAGCCTGGCTGCTCTTGGAGGGCCAAAGGCCTCCTACAAACTGACATCAGGCACCTGGGCAGCTGACTTTACTAACCCCTGGAAACAGGCCATCATTTGTGCCCAACTCCCTCTGTCGGGCACGTGGCCTTGGCTACCTGCAATCCCGATCGGATCAGGATTTCATCCAGATGCAAGCTGCCACAAACTGGAAGACTAGTTTCCCTTGAAGGGCCAAAGGCCTCCTACAAACTGACATCAGGCACCTGGGCAGTTGACTTTACTTACCCCTGGAAACAGGCCATCATTTGTGCCCAACTCCCTCTGCCGGGCACCAGGCCTCGGCCACCTACAATCCCAAACGGAACAGGATTTCTTCCAGATGCAAGCTGCCACATGCTGGAAGCCTGGCTTCCCTTGGAGGGCCAAAGGCCTCCTACAAACTGACATCAGGCACCTGGGCAGCAGACATTACTTGCCCCTGGAAACAGGCCATCATTTGTGCCCAACTCCCTCTGCCGGGCACCTAGCCTCGGCCACCTACAATTCCGAACGGAACAGGATTTCTTCCAGATGCAAGCTGCCACAAGCTGGAAGCCTGGCTTCCCATGGAGGAACAATTGCCATCTGCAAACTGACATCAGGCACCTGGGCAGCTGACTTTACTTACCCCTGAAAACAGGCCATCATTTGTGCCCAACTCCCTCTGCCGGGCACCTGGCCTCGACCACCTACAATCCCGAACGGAACAGGATTTCTTCCAGATGCAAGCTGCCAAAAACTGGAAGACTAGCTTCCCTTAGCGGGCCAAAGGCCTGCTACAAACTGACATCAGGCGCCTGGGCAGGCGCCTTTACTTACCCCTGGAAACAGGCCATCCTTTGTGCCCAACTCCCTCTGCCGGGCACCTGGCCTCGGCCACCTACAATCCCAAACGGAACAGGATTTCTTCCAGATGCAAGCTGCCACAAGCAGGAAGCCTGGCTTCCCTTGGAGGGCCAAAGGCCTCCTACAAACTGACATCAGGCACCTGGGCAGCTGACTTTACTTGCCCCTGGAAACAGGCCATCATTTGTGCCCAACTCCCTCTGCCGGGCACCTAGCCTCGGCCACCTACAATCCCGAACGGAACAGGATTTCTTCCAGATGCAAGCTGCCACAAGCTGGAAGCCTGGCTTCCCATGGAGGAACAATTGCCATCTGCAAACTGACATCAGGCACCTGGGCAGCTGACTTTACTTACCCCTGGAAACAGGCCATCCTTTGTGCCCAACTCCCTCTGCCGGGCGCCTGGCCTCGGCCACCTACAATCCAGAACGGAACAGGATTTCTTCCAGATGCAAGCTGCCACAAACTGGAAGACTTGCTTCCCTTGGAGGGCCAAAGTCCTCCTACAAACTGACATCAGGCACCTGGGCAGCTGACTTTACTTACCCCTGGAAACAGGCCATCCTTTGTTCCCAACTCCCTTAGCCAGGCACCAGGCCTCGGCCACCTACGATCCCAAACGGAACAGGATTTCTTCAAGATGCAAGCTGCCACAAGCCGGAAGCCTGGCTGCTCTTGGAGGGCCAAAGGCCTCCTACAAACTGACATCAGGCACCTGGGCAGCTGACTTTACTTACCCCTGGAAACAGGCCATCATTTGTGCCCAACTCCCTCTGCCGGGCACGTGGCCTTGGCCACCTGCAATCCCGAATGGATCAGGATTTCTTCCAGATGCAAGCTGCCACAAACTGGAAGACTTGCTTCCCTTGGAGGGCCAAAGGCCTTCTACAAACTGACATCAGGCACCTGGGCAGCTGACTTTACTTACCCCTGGAAACAGGCCATCATTTGTTCCCAACTCCCTTAGCGAGGCACCAGGCCTCGGCCACCTACGATCCCAAACGGAACAGGATTTTTCAAGATGCAAGCTGCCACAAGCCGGAAGCCTGGCTGCTCTTGGAGGGCCAAAGGCCTCCTACAAACTGACATCAGGCACCTGGGCAGCTGACTTTACTAACCCCTGGAAACAGTCCATCATTTGTGCCCAACTCCCTCTGCCGGGCACGTGGCCTTGGCTACCTGCAATCCCGATCGGATCAGGATTTCATCCAGATGCAAGCTGCCACAAACTGGAAGACTAGTTTCCCTTGAAGGGCCAAAGGCCTCCTACAAACTGACATCAGGCACCTGGGCAGTTGACTTTACTTACTCCTGGAAACAGGCCATCATTTGTGCCCAACTCCCTCTGCCGGGCACCAGGCCTCGGCCACCTACAATCCCAAACGGAACAGGATTTCTTCCAGATGCAAGCTGCCACATGCTGGAAGCCTGGCTTCCCTTGGAGGGCCAAAGGCCTCCTACAAACTGACATCAGGCACCTGGGCAGCAGACATTACTTGCCCCTGGAAACAGGCCATCATTTGTGCCCAACTCCCTCTGCCGGGCACCTAGCCTCGGCCACCTACAATTCCGAACGGAACAGGATTTCTTCCAGATGCAAGCTGCCACAAGCTGGAAGCCTGGCTTCCCATGGAGGAACAATTGCCATCTGCAAACTGACATCAGGCACCTGGGCAGCTGACTTTACTTACCCCTGAAAACAGGCCATCATTTGTGCCCAACTCCCTCTGCCGGGCACCTGGCCTCGACCACCTACAATCCCGAACGGAACAGGATTTCTTCCAGATGCAAGCTGCCAAAAACTGGAAGACTAGCTTCCCTTAGCGGGCCAAAGGCCTGCTACAAACTGACATCAGGCGCCTGGGCAGGCGCCTTTACTTACCCCTAGAAACAGGCCATCCTTTGTGCCCAACTCCCTCTGCCGGGCACCTGGCCTCGGCCACCTACAATCCCAAACGGAACAGGATTTCTTCCAGATGCAAGCTGCCACAAGCAGGAAGCCTGGCTTCCCTTGGAGGGCCAAAGGCCTCCTACAAACTGACATCAGGCACCTGGGCAGCTGACTTTACTTACCCCTGGAAACAGGCCATCATTTGTGCCCAACTCCCTCTGCCGGGCACCTAGCCTCGGCCACCTACAATCCCGAACGGAACAGGATTTCTTCCAGATGCAAGCTGCCACAAGCTGGAAGCCTGGCTTCCCATGGAGGAACAATTGCCATCTGCAAACTGACATCAGGCACCTGGGCAGCTGACTTTACTTACCCCTGGAAACAGGCCATCCTTTGTGCCCAACTCCCTCTGCCGGGCGCCTGGCCTCGGCCACCTACAATCCAGAACGGAACAGGATTTCTTCCAGATGCAAGCTGCCACAAACTGGAAGACTTGCTTCCCTTGGAGGGCCAAAGTCCTCCTACAAACTGACATCAGGCACCTGGGCAGCTGACTTTACTTACCCCTGGAAACAGGCCATCCTTTGTTCCCAACTCCCTTAGCCAGGCACCAGGCCTCGGCCACCTACGATCCCAAACGGAACAGGATTTCTTCAAGATGCAAGCTGCCACAAGCCGGAAGCCTGGCTGCTCTTGGAGGGCCAAAGGCCTCCTACAAACTGACATCAGGCACCTGGGCAGCTGACTTTACTTACCCCTGGAAACAGGCCATCATTTGTGCCCAACTCCCTCTGCCGGGCACGTGGCCTTGGCCACCTGCAATCCCGAATGGATCAGGATTTCTTCCAGATGCAAGCTGCCACAAACTGGAAGACTAGTTTCCCTTGAAGGGCCAAAGGCCTCCTACAAACTGACATCAGGCACCTGGGCAGCTGACTTTACTTACCCCTGGAAACAGGCCATCATTTGTGCCCACCTCCCTCTGCCGGGCACCTGGCCTCGGCCACCTACAATCCCAAACGGAACAGGATTTCTTCCAGATGCAAGCTGCCAGAAGCTGGAAGCCTGGCTTCCCATGGAGGGCCAAAGGCCTCCTAAAAACTGACATCAGGCACCTGGCCAGCTGACTTTACTTACCCCTGGATACAGGCCATCATTTGTGCCCAACTCCCTCTGCCGGGCACCTGGCCTCGGCCACCTGCAATCCAGAACGGAACAGGATTTCTTCCAGATGCAAGATGCCACAAGCTGGAAGCTTGGCTTCCCATGGAGGAACAATTGCCATCTGCAAACTGACATCAGGCACCTGGGCAGCTGACTTTACTTACCCCTGGAAACAGGCCATCATTTGTGCCCAACTCCCTCTGCCGGGCACCTGGCCTCGGCCACCTACAATCCAGAACGGAACAGGATTTCTTCCAGATGCAAGATGCCACAAGCCAGAAGCCTGGCTGCTCTTGGAGGGCCAAAGGCCTCCTACAAACTGACATCAGGCACCTGGGCAGCTGACTTTACTTACCCCTGGAAACAGGCCATCCGTTGTTCCCAACTCCCTTAGCCAGGCACCAGGCCTCGGCCACCTACGATCCCAAATGGAACAGGATTTCTTCAAGATGCAAGCTGCCACAAGCCAGAAGCCTGGCTGCTCTTGGAGGGCCAAAGGCCTCCTACAAACTGACATCAGGCACCTGGGCAGCTGACTTTACTTACCCCTGGAAACAGGCCATCATTTGTGCCCAACTCCCTCTGCCGGGCACGTGGCCTTGGCCACCTGCAATCCCGAATGGATCAGGATTTCTTCCAGATGCAAGCTGCCACAAACTGGAAGACTAGTTTCCCTTGAAGGGCCAAAGGCCTCTTACAAACTGACATCAGGCACCTGGGCAGCTGACTTTACTTACCCCTGGAAACAGGCCATCATTTGTGCTCAACTCCCTCTGCCGGGCACCAGGCCTCGGCCACCTACGATCCCAAACGGAACAGGATTTCTTCCAGATGCAAGCTGCCACAAGCTGGAAGCCTGGCTTCCCATGGAGGGCCAAAGGCCTCCTACAAACTGACATCAGGCACCTGGGCCGCTGACTTTACTTACCCCTGGAAACAGTCCATCATTTGTGCCCAACTCCCTCTGCCGGGGATCCTAGCCTCGGCCACTTACAATCCCGAACGGAACAGGATTTCTTCCAGATGCAAGCTGCCACAAGCTGGAAGCCTGGCTTCCCATGGAGGAACAATTGCCATCTGCAAACTGACATCAGGCACCTGGGCAGCTGACTTTACTTACCCCTGGAAACAGGCCATCATTTGTGCCCAACTCCCTCTGCCGGGCACCTGGCCTCGGCCACCTACAATCGCAAACGAAACAGGATTTCTTCCAGATGCAAGCTGCCACAAACTGGAAGACTACCTTCCCATGGAGGGCCAAAGGCCTCCTACAAACTGACATCAGGCACCTGGGCAGCTGAATTTACTTACCCCTGGAAACAGGCCATCATTTGTGCCCAAGTCCCTCTGCCGGGCACCAGGCCTCGGCCACCTACAATCCCAAACGGAACAGGATTTCTTCCAGATGCAAGCTGCCACAAGCTGGAAGCCTGGCTTCCCATGGAGGACCAAAGGCCTCCTACAAACTGACATCAGGCACCTGGGCAGCTGACTTTACTTACGCCTGGAAACTGGCCATCATTTCTGCCCAACTCCCTCTGCCAGGCACCTAGCCTCGGCCACCTACAATCCCGAACGGAACAGGATTTCTTCCAGATGCAAGCTGCCACAAGCTGGAAGCCTGGCTTCCCATGGAGGAACAATTGCCATCTGCAAACTGACATCAGGCACCTGGGCAGCTGACTTTACTTACCCCTGGAAACAGGCCATCCTTTGTGCCCAACTCCCTCTGCCAGGCACCTGGCCTCGGCCACCTACAATCGCAAACGAAACAGGATTTCTTCCAGATGCATGCTGTCACAAACTGGAAGACTACCTTCCCATGGAGGGCCAAAGGCCTCCTACAAACTGACATCAGCCACCTGGGCAGCTGACTTTACTTACCCCTGGAAACAGGCCATCCTTTCTGCCCAACTCCCTCTGCCGGGAACCTGGCCTCGGACACCTACAATCCCGAACGGAACAGGATTTCTTCCAGATGCAAGCTCTCTTGAACTAGAAGACTACCTTCCCTTAGCGGGCCAAAGGCCTCCTACAAACTGACATCAGGCACCTGGGCAGCTGACTTTACTTACCCCTGGAAACAGGCCATCATTTGTGCCCAACTCCCTCTGCCGGGCACCAGGCCTCGGCCACCTACAATCCCAAACGGAACAGGATTTCTTCCAGATGTAAGCTGCCACAAACTGGAAGACTAGTTTCCCTTGAAGGGCCAAAGGCCTCCTACAAACTGACATCAGGCACCTGGGCAGTTGACTTTACTTACCCCTGGAAACAGGCCATCATTTGTGCCCAACTCCCTCTGCCGGGCACGTGGCCTCGGCCACCTACAATCCCAAACGGAACAGGATTTCTCCCAGATGCAAGCTGCCACAAGCTGGAAGCCTGGCTTCCCATGGAGGGCCAAA
Source organism: Chamaea fasciata (assembly GCF_029207755.1). Taxonomy (NCBI): domain Eukaryota; kingdom Metazoa; phylum Chordata; class Aves; order Passeriformes; family Sylviidae; genus Chamaea; species Chamaea fasciata. The sequence goes on along the minus strand of NW_027094300.1, from coordinate 119,813 downwards.
GGCCTCCTACAAACTGACATCAGGCACCTGGGCAGGTGACTTTACTTACACCTGGAACAGGCCATCATTTGTGCCCAACTCCCTCTGCCGGGCACCTAGCCTCGGCCACCTACAATCTCGAACGGAACAGGATTTCTTCCAGATGCAAGCTGCCACAAGCTGGAAGCCTGGCTTCCCATGGAGGAACAATTGCCATCTGCATACTGACATCAGGCACCTGGGCAGCTGACTTTACTTACCCCTGGAAACAGGCCATCATTTCTGCCCAACTCCCTCTGCCGGGCACCTGGCCTCAGCCACCTACAATCCAGAACGGAACAGGATTTCTTCCAGATGCAAGCTGCCACAAACTGGAAGACTACCTTCCCTTAGAAAGCCAAAGGCCTGCTACAAACTGACATCAGGCACCTGGGCAGGTGACTTTACTTACCCCTGGAAACAGGCCATCCTTTGTTCCCAACTCCCTTAGCCAGGCACCAGGCCTCGGCCTCCAACGATCCCAAATGGAACAGGATTTCTTCCAGATGCAAGCTGACACAAGCCGGAAGCCTGGCTGCTCTTGGAGGGCCAAAGGCCTCCTACAAACTGACATCAGGCACCTGGGCAGCTGACTTTACTTACCCCTGGAAACAGGCCATCATTTGTGCCCAACTCCCTCTGCCGGGCACGTGGCCTTGGCCACCTGCAATCCCGAATGGATCAGGATTTCTTCCAGATGCAAGCTGCCACAAACTGGAAGACTAGTTTCCCTTGAAGGGCCAAAGGCCTCCTACAAACTGACATCAGGCACCTGGGCAGCTGACTTTACTTACCCCTGGAAACAGGCCATCATTTGTGCCCAACTCCCTCTGCCGGGCACCAGGCCTCGGCCACCTACAATCCCAAACGGAACAGGATTTCTTCCAGATGCAAGCTGCCACAAGCTGGAAGCCTGGCTTCCCATGGAGGGCCAAAGGCCTCCTACAAACTGACATCAGGCACCTGGGCAGCTGACTTTACTTACCCCTGGAAACAGTCCATCATTTGTGCCCAACTCACTCTGCCGGGCACCTAGCCTCGGCCACCTACAATCCCAAACGGAACAGGATTTCTTCCAGATGCAAGCTGCCACAAGCTGGAAGCCTGGCTTCCCATGGAGGAACAATTGCCATCTGCAAACTGACATCAGGCACCTGGGCAGCTGACTTTACTTACCCCTGGAAACAGGCCATCATTTGTGCCCAACTCCCTCAGCCGGGCACCTGGCCTCGGCCACCTACAATCCCGAACGGAACAGAATTTCTTCGCGATGCAAGCTGCCACAAACTGGAAGACTTGCTTCCCTTGGAGGGCCAAAGGCCTCCTACAAACTGACATCAGGCACCTGGGCAGCTGACTTTACTTACCCCTGGAAACAGGCCATCATTTGTGCCCAACTCCCTCTGCGGGCACGTGGCCTTGGCTACCTGCAATCCCGATCGGATCAGGATTTCTTCCAGATGCAAGCTGCCACAAACTGGAAGACTAGTTTCCCTTGAAGGGCCAAAGGCCTCCTACAAACTGACATCAGGCACCTGGGCAGTTGACTTTACTTACCCCTGGAAACAGGCCATCATTTGTGCCCAACTCCCTCTGCCGGGCACCAGGCCTCGGCCACCTACAATCCCAAACGGAACAGGATTTCTTCCAGATGCAAGCTGCCACATGCTGGAAGCCTGGCTTCCCTTGGAGGGCCAAAGGCCTCCTACAAACTGACATCAGGCACCTGGGCAGCTGACTTTACTTACCCCTGGAAACAGTCCATCATTTGTGCCCAACTCCCACTGCCGGGCACCTAGCCTCGGCCACCTATAATCCTGAACGGAACAGGATTTCTTCCAGATGCAAGCTGCCACAAGCTGGAAGCCTGGCTTCCCATGGAGGAATAATTGCCATCTGCCAACTGACATCAGGCACCTGGGCAGCTGACTTTACTTACCCCTGGAAACAGGCCATCATTTGTGCCCAACTCCCTCTGCCGGGCGCCTGGCCTCAGCCACCTACAATCCAGAACGGAACAGGATTTCTTCCAGATGCAAGCTGCCACAAACTGGAAGACTTGCTTCCCTTGGAGGGCCAAAGTCCTCCTACAAACTGACATCAGGCACCTGGGCAGATGACTTTACTTACCCCTGGAAACAGGCGATCCTTTGTTCCCAACTCCCTTAGCCAGGCACCAGGCCTCGGCCACCTACGATCCCAAACGGAACAGGATTTCTTCAAGATGCAAGCTGCCACAAGCCGGAAGCCTGGCTGCTCTTGGAGGGCCAAAGGCCTCCTACAAACTGACATCAGGCACCTGGGCAGCTGACTTTACTTACCCCTGGAAACAGGCCATCATTTGTGCCCAACTCCCTCTGCCGGGCACGTGGCCTTGGTTACCTGCAATCCCGATCGTATCAGGATTTCTTCCAGATGCAAGCTGCCACAAACTGGAAGACTAGTTTCCCTTGAAGGGCCAAAGGCCTCCTACAAACTGACATCAGGCACCTGGGCAGTTGACTTTACTTACTCCTGGAAACAGGCCATCATTTGTGCCCAAGTCCCTCTGCCAGGCACCAGGCCTCGGCCACCTACAATCCCAAACGGAACAGGATTTCTCCCAGATGCAAGCTGCCACAAGCTGGAAGCCTGGCTTCCCATGGAGGGCCAAAGGCCTCCTACAAACTGACATCAGGCACCTGGGCAGGTGACTTTACTTACACCTGGAACAGGCCATCATTTGTGCCCAACTCCCTCTGCCGGGCACCTAGCCTCGGCCACCTACAATCTCGAACGGAACAGGATTTCTTCCAGATGCAAGCTGCCACAAGCTGGAAGCCTGGCTTCCCATGGAGGAACAATTGCCATCTGCAAACTGACATCAGGCACCTGGGCAGCTGACTTTACTTACCCCTGGAAACAGGCCATCATTTCTGCCCAACTCCCTCTGCCGGGCACCTGGCCTCGGCCACCTACAATCCAGAACGGAACAGGATTTCTTCCAGATGCAAGCTGCCACAAACTGGAAGACTACCTTCCCTTAGAGGGCCAAAGGCCGGCTACAAACTGAAATCAGGCACCTGGGCAGGTGACTTTACTTACCCCTGGAAACAGGCCATCCTTTGTTCCCAACTCCCTTAGCCAGGCACCAGGCCTCGGCCTCCAACGATCCCAAATGGAACAGGATTTCTTCCAGATGCAAGCTGCCACAAGCCGGAAGCCTGGCTGCTCTTGGAGGGCCAAAGGCCTCCTACAAACTGACATCAGGCACCTGGGCAGCTGACTTTACTAACCCCTGAAAACAGGCCATCATTTGTGCCCAACTCCCTCTGCCGGGCACGTGGCCTTGGCCACCTGCAATCCCGAATGGATCAGGATTTCTTCCAGATGCAAGCTGCCACAAACTGGAAGACTAGTTTCCCTTGAAGGGCCAAAGGCCTCCTACAAACTGACATCAGGCACCTGGGCAGCTGACTTTACTTACCCCTGGAAACAGGCCATCATTTGTGCCCAACTCCCTCTGCCGGGCACCAGGCCTCGGCCACCTACAATCCCAAACGGAACAGGATTTCTTCCAGATTCAAGCTGCCACAAGCTGGAAGCCTGGCTTCCCATGGAGGGCCAAAGGCCTCCTACAAACTGACATCAGGCACCTGGGCAGCTGACTTTACTTACCCCTGGAAACAGTCCATCATTTGTGCCCAACTCCCTCTGCCGGGCACCTAGCCTCGGCCACCTACAATCCCGAACGGAACAGGATTTCTTTCAGATGCAAGCTGCCACAAGCTGGAAGCCTGGCTTCCCATGGAGGAACAATTGCCATCTGCAAACTGACATCAGGCACCTGGGCAGCTGACTTTACTTACCCCTGGAAACAGGCCATCCTTTGTGCCCAACTCCCTCTGCCGGGCACCTGGCCTCGGCCACCTACAATCCAGAACGGAACAGGATTTCTTCCATATGCAAGCTGCCACAAGCTGGAAGCCTGGCTTCCCTTGGAGGGCCAAAGGCCCCCTACAAACTGACACCAGGCACCTGGGCAGCTGACTTTACTAACCCCTGGAAACAGTCCATCATTTGTGCCCAACTCCCTCTGCCGGGCACCTGGCCTCGGCCACCTACAATCCCGAATGGAACAGGATTTCTACCAGATGCAAGCTGCCACAAACTGGAAGACTAGTTTCCCTAGAAGGGCCAAAGGCCTCCTACAAACTGACATCAGGCACCTGGGCAGTTGACTTTACTTACCCCTGGAAACAGGCCATCATTTGTGCCCAACTCCCTCTGCCGGGCACCAGGCCTCGGCCACCTACAATCCCAAACGGAACAGGATTTCTTCCAGATGCAAGCTGCCACATGCTGGAAGCCTGGCTTCCCTTGGAGGGCCAAAGGCCTCCTACAAACTGACATCAGGCACCTGGGCAGCTGACTTTACTTACCCCTGGAAACAGTCCATCATTTGTGCCCAACTCCCACTGCCGGGCACCTAGCCTCGGCCACCTACAATCCTGAACGGAACAGGATTTCTTCCAGATGCAAGCTGCCACAAGCTGGAAGCCTGGCTTCCCATGGAGGAACAATTGCCATCTGCCAACTGACATCAGGCACCTGGGCAGCTGACTTTACTTACCCCTGGAAACAGGCCATCCTTTGTGCCCAACTCCCTCTGCCGGGCGCCTGGCCTCAGCCACCTACAATCCAGAACGGAACAGGATTTCTTCCAGATGCAAGCTGCCACAAACTGGAAGACTTGCTTCCCTTGGAGGGCCAAAGTCCTCCTACAAACTGACATCAGGCACCTGGGCAGCTGACTTTACTTACCCCTGGAAACAGGCCATCCTTTGTTCCCAACTCCCTTAGCCAGGCACCAGGCCTCGGCCACCTACGATCCCAAACGGAACAGGATTTCTTCAAGATGCAAGCTGCCACAAGCCGGAAGCCTGGCTGCTCTTGGAGGGCCAAAGGCCTCCTACAAACTGACATCAGGCACCTGGGCAGCTGACTTTACTTACCCCTGGAAACAGGCCATCATTTGTGCCCAACTCCCTCTGCCGGGCACGTGGCCTTGGCCACCTGCAATCCCGAATGGATCAGGATTTCTTCCAGATGCAAGCTGCCACAAACTGGAAGACTAGTTTCCCTTGAAGGGCCAAAGGCCTCCTACAAACTGACATCAGGCACCTGGGCAGCTGACTTTACTTACCCCTGGAAACAGGCCATCATTTGTGCCCACCTCCCTCTGCCGGGCACCTGGCCTCGGCCACCTACAATCCCAAACGGAACAGGATTTCTTCCAGATGCAAGCTGCCACAAGCTGGAAGCCTGGCTTCCCATGGAGGGCCAAGGCCTCCTAAAAACTGACATCAGGCACCTGGCCAGCTGACTTTACTTACCCCTGGATACAGGCCATCATTTGTGCCCAACTCCCTCTGCCGGGCACCTGGCCTCGGCCACCTGCAATCCCGAATGGAACAGGATTTCTTCCAGATGCAAGCTGCCACAAACTGGAAGACTAGTTTCACTTGAAGGGCCAAAGGCCTGCAACAAACTGACATCAGGCACCTGGGCAGCTGACTTTACTTACCCCTGGAAACAGGCCATCATTTGTGCCCAAGTCCCTCTGCCAGGCACCAGGCCTCGGCCACCTACAATCCCGAACGGAACAGGATTTCTTCCAGATGCAAGCTGCCACAAGCTGGAAGCCTGGCTTCCCATGGAGGAACAATTGCCATCTGCAAACTGACATCAGGCACCTGGGCAGCTGACTTTACTTACCCCTGGAAACAGGCCATCCTTTGTGCCCAACTCCCTCTGCCAGGCACCTGGCCTCGGCCACCTACAATCGCAAACGAAACAGGATTTCTTCCAGATGCATGCTGTCACAAACTGGAGGACTACCTTCCCATGGAGGGCCAAAGGCCTCCTACAAACTGACATCAGCCACCTGGGCAGCTGACTTTACTTACCCCTGGAAACAGGCCATCCTTTCTGCCCAACTCCCTCTGCCGGGCACCTGGCCTCGGCCACCTACAATCCCGAACGGAACAGGATTTCTTCCAGATGCAAGCTCTCTTGAACTAGAAGACTACCTTCCCTTAGCGGGCCAAAGGCCTCCTACAAACTGACATCAGGCACCTGGGCAGCTGACTTTACTTACCCCTGGAAACAGGCCATCATTTGTGCCCAACTCCCTCTGCCGGGCACCAGGCCTCGGCCACCTACAATCCCAAACGGAACAGGATTTCTTCCAGATGTAAGCTGCCACAAACTGGAAGACTTGCTTCCCTTGGAGGGCCAAAGGCCTCCGACAAACTGACACCAGGCACCTGGGCAGTTGACTTTACTTACCCCTGGAAACAGGCCATCCTTTGTTCCCAACTCCCTCAGCCGGGCACCAGGCCTCGACCACCTACGATCCCAAACGGAACAGGATTTCTTCAAGATGCAAGCTGCCACAAGCTGGAAGCCTGGCTTCCCATGGAGGAACAATTGCCATCTGCAAACTGACATCAGGCACCTGGGCAGCTGACTTTACTTACCCCTGGAAACAGGCCATCATTTGTGCCCAAGTCCCTCTGCCGGGCACCAGGCCTCGGCCACCTACAATCCCAAACGGAACAGGATTTCTTCCAGATGCAAGCTGCCACAAGCTGGAAGCCTGGCTTCCCATGGAGGGCCAAAGGCCTCCTACAAACTGACATCAGGCACCTGGGCAGCTGACTTTACTTACCCCTGGAAACAGTCCATCATTTGTGCCCAACTCCCTCTGCCGGGCACCTAGCCTCGGCCACCTACAATCCCGAACGGAACAGGATTTCTTTCAGATGCAAGCTGCCACAAGCTGGAAGCCTGGCTTCCCATGGAGGAACAATTGCCATCTGCAAACTGACATCAGGCACCTGGGCAGCTGACTTTACTTACCCCTGGAAACAGGCCATCCTTTGTGCCCAACTCCCTCTGCCGGGCACCTGGCCTCGGCCACCTACAATCCAGAACGGAACAGGATTTCTTCCAGATGCAAGCTGCCACAAGCTGGAAGCCTGGCTTCCCTTAGAGGGCCAAAGGCCTCCTACAAACTGACACCAGGCACCTGGGCAGCTGACTTTACTAACCCCTGGAAACAGTCCATCATTTGTGCCCAACTCCCTCTGCCGGGCACCTGGCCTCGGCCACCTACAATCCCGAACGGAACAGAATTTCTTCGCGATGCAAGCTGCCACAAACTGGAAGACTTGCTTCCCTTGGAGGGCCAAAGGCCTCCTACAAACTGACACCAGGCACCTGGGCAGCTGACTTTACTAACCCCTGGAAACAGTCCATCATTTGTGCCCAACTCCCTCTGCCGGGCACCTGGCCTCGGCCACCTACAATCCCGAATGGAACAGGATTTCTACCAGATGCAAGCTGCCACAAACTGGAAGACTAGTTTCCCTAGAAGGGCCAAAGGCCTCCTACAAACTGACATCAGGCACCTGGGCAGCTGACTTTACTTACCACTGGAAACAGGCCATTCTTTGCTCCCAACTCCCTTAGCCAGGCACCAGGCCTCGGCCACCTACGATCCCAAACGGAACAGGATTTCTCCCAGATGCAAGCTGCCACAAGCTGGAAGCCTGGCTTCCCATGGAGGGCCAAAGGCCTCCTACAAACTGACATCAGGCACCTGGGCAGGTGACTTTACTTACACCTGGAACAGGCCATCATTTGTGCCCAACTCCCACTGCCGGGCACCTAGCCTCGGCCACCTACAATCCCGAACGGAACAGGATTTCTTCCAGATGCAAGCTGCCACAAGCTGGAAGCCTGGCTTCCCATGGAGGAACAATTGCCATCTGCAAACTGACATCAGGCACCTGGGCAGCTGACTTTACTTACCCCTGGAAACAGGCCATCATTTCTGCCCAACTCCCTCTGCCGGGCACCTGGCCTCGGCCACCTACAATCCAGAACGGAACAGGATTTCTTCCAGATGCAAGCTGCCACAAACTGGAAGACTACCTTCCCTTAGAGGGCCAAAGGCCTGCTACAAACTGACATCAGGCACCTGGGCAGGTGACTTTACTTACCCCTGGAAACAGGCCATCCTTTGTTCCCAACTCCCTTAGCCAGGCACCAGGCCTCGGCCTCCAACGATTTCAAATGGAACAGGATTTCTTCCAGATGCAAGCTGCCACAAGCCGGAAGCCTGGCTGCACTTGGAGGGCCAAAGGCCTCCTACAAACTGACATCAGGCACCTGGGCAGCTGACTTTACTTACCCCTGGAAACAGGCCATCATTTGTGCCCAACTCCCTCTGCCGGGCACGTGGCCTTGGCCACCTGCAATCCCGAACGGAACAGGATTTCTTCCAGATGCAAGCTGCCACAAACTGGAAGACTAGTTTCCCTTGAAGGGCCAAAGGCCTCCTACAAACTGACATCAGGCACCTGGGCAGCTGACTTTACTTACCCCTGGAAACAGGCCATCATTTGTGCCCAACTCCCTCTGCCGGGCACCAGGCCTCGGCCACCTACAATCCCAAACGGAACAGGATTTCTTCCAGATGCAAGCTGCCACAAGCTGGAAGCCTGGCTTCCCATGGAGGGCCAAAGGCCTCCTACAAACTGACATCAGGCACCTGGGCAGCTGACTTTACTTACCCCTGGAAACAGTCCATCATTTGTGCCCAACTCACTCTGCCGGGCACCTAGCCTCGGCCACCTACAATCGCAAACGGAACAGGATTTCTTCCAGATGCAAGCTGCCACAAGCTGGAAGCCTGGCTTCCCATGGAGGAACAATTGCCATCTGCAAACTGACATCAGGCACCTGGGCAGCTGACTTTACTTACCCCTGGAAACAGGCCATCATTTGTGCCCAACTCCCTCTGCCGGGCACCTGGCCTCGGCCACCTACAATCCCGAACGGAACAGGATTTCTTCCAGATGCAAGCTGCCACAAACTGGAAGACTTGCTTCCCTTGGAGGGCCAAAGGCCTCCTACAAACTGACATCAGGCACCTGGGCAGCTGACTTTACTTACCCCTGGAAACAGGCCATCATTTGTGCCCAACTCCCTCTGCCGGGCACGTGGCATTGGCTACCTGCAATCCCGATCGGATCAGGATTTCTTCCAGATGCAAGCTGCCACAAACTGGAAGACTAGTTTCCCTTGAAGGGCCAAAGGCCTCCTACAAACTGACATCAGGCACCTGGGCAGTTGACTTTACTTACCCCTGGAAACAGGCCATCATTTGTGCCCAACTCCCTCTGCCGGGCACCAGGCCTCGGCCACCTACAATCCCAAACGGAACAGGATTTCTTCCAGATGCAAGCTGCCACATGCTGGAAGCCTGGCTTCCCTTGGAGGGCCAAAGGCCTCCTACAAACTGACATCAGGCACCTGGGCAGCTGACTTTACTTACCCCTGGAAACAGTCCATCATTTGTGCCCAACTCCCACTGCCGGGCACCTAGCCTCGGCCACCTACAATCCTGAACGGAACAGGATTTCTTCCAGATGCAAGCTGCCACAAGCTGGAAGCCTGGCTTCCCATGGAGGAACAATTGCCATCTGCCAACTGACATCAGGCACCTGGGCAGCTGACTTTACTTACTCCTGGAAACAGGCCATCCTTTGTGCCCAACTCCCTCTGCCGGGCGCCTGGCCTCGGCCACCTACAATCCCGAACGGAACAGGATTTCTTCCAGATGCAAGCTGCCACAAACTGGAAGACTTGCTTCCCTTGGAGGGCCAAAGTCCTCCTACAAACTGACATCAGGCACCTGGGCAGCTGACTTTACTTACCCCTGGAAACAGGCCATCCTTTGTTCCCAACTCCCTTAGCCAGGCACCAGGCCTCGGCCACCTACAATCCCAAACGGAACAGGATTTCTTCCAGATGCAAGCTGCCACAAGCTGGAAGCCTGGCTTCCCATGGAGGGCCAAAGGCCTCCTAAAAACTGACATCAGGCACCTGGCCAGCTGACTTTACTTACCCCTGGATACAGGCCATCATTTGTGCCCAACTCCCTCTGCCGGGCACCTGGCCTCGGCCACCTGCAATCCCGAATGGAACAGGATTTCTTCCAGATGCAAGCTGCCACAAACTGGAAGACTAGTTTCCCTTGAAGGGCCAAAGGCCTGCAACAAACTGACATCAGGCACCTGGGCAGCTGACTTTACTTACCCCTGGAAACAGGCCATCATTTGTGCCCAAGTCCCTCTGCCAGGCACCAGGCCTCGGCCACCTACACTCCCGAACGGAACAGGATTTCTTCCAGATGCAAGCTGCCACAAGCTGGAAGCCTGGCTTCCCTTGGAGGGCCAAAGGCCTCCTACAAACTGACATCAGGCACCTGGGCAGCTGACTTTATTTACGCCTGGAAACTGGCCATCATTTGTGCCCAACTCCCTCTGCCAGGCACCTAGCCTCGGACACCTACAACCCCAAACGGAACAGGATTTCTTCCAGATGCAAGCTGCCACAAGCTGGAAGCCTGGCTTCCCATGGAGGAACAATTGCCATCTGCAAACTGACATCAGGCACCTGGGCAGCTGACTTTACTTACCCCTGGAAACAGGCCATCCTTTGTGCCCAACTCCCTCTGCCAGGCACCTGGCCTCGGCCACCTACAATCGCAAACGAAACAGGATTTCTTCCAGATGCATGCTGTCACAAACTGGAAGACTACCTTCCCATGGAGGGCCAAAGGCCTCCTACAAACTGACATCAGCCACCTGGGCAGCTGACTTTACTTACCCCTGGAAACAGGCCATCCTTTTTGCCCAACTCCCTCTGCCGGGCACCTGGCCTCGGCCACCTACAATCCCGAACGGAACAGGATTTCTTCCAGATGCAAGCTCTCTTGATCTAGAAGACTACCTTCCCTTAGCGGGCCAAAGGCCTCCTACAAACTGACATCAGGCACCTGGGCAGCTGACTTTACTTACCCCTGGAAACAGGCCATCATTTGTGCCCAACTCCCTCTGCCGGGCACCAGGCCTCGGCCACCTACAATCCCAAACGGAACAGGATTTCTTCCAGATGTAAGCTGCCACAAACTGGAAGACTTGCTTCCCTTGGAGGGCCAAAGGCCTCCGACAAACTGACACCAGGCACCTGGGCAGTTGACTTTACTTACCCCTGGAAACAGGCCATCCTTTGTTCCCAACTCCCTCAGCCGGGCACCAGGCCTCGACCACCTACGATCCCAAACGGAACAGGATTTCTTCAAGATGCAAGCTGCCACAAGCTGGAAGCCTGGCTTCCCATGGAGGAACAATTGCCATCTGCAAACTGACATCAGGCACCTGGGCAGCTGACTTTACTTACCCCTGGAAACAGGCCATCATTTGTGCCCAACTCCCTCTGCCGGGCACCAGGCCTCGGCCACCTACAATCCCAAACGGAACAGGATTTCTTCCAGATGTAAGCTGCCACAAACTGGAAGACTTGCTTCCCTTGGAGGGCCAAAGGCCTCCGACAAACTGACACCAGGCACCTGGGCAGTTGACTTTACTTACCCCTGGAAACAGGCCATCCTTTGTTCCCAACTCCCTCAGCCGGGCACCAGGCCTCGACCACCTACGATCCCAAACGGAACAGGATTTCTTCAAGATGCAAGCTGCCACAAGCTGGAAGCCTGGCTTCCCATGGAGGAACAATTGCCATCTGCAAACTGACATCAGGCACCTGGGCAGCTGACTTTACTTACCCCTGGAAACAGGCCATCATTTGTGCCCAACTCCCTCTGCCGGGCACCTAGCCTCGGCCACCTACAATCCCGAACGGAACAGGATTTCTTTCAGATGCAAGCTGCCACAAGCTGGAAGCCTGGCTTCCCATGGAGGGCCAAAGGCCTCCTAAAAACTGACATCAGGCACCTGGCCAGCTGACTTTAATTACCCCTGGAAACAGGCCATCCTTTGTGCCCAACTCCCTCTGCCGGGCACCTGGCCTCGGCCACCTACAATCCAGAACGGAACAGGATTTCTTCCAGATGCAAGCTGCCACAAGCTGGAAGCCTGGCTTCCCTTGGAGGGCCAAAGGCCTCCTACAAACTGACACCAGGCACCTGGGCAGCTGACTTTACTAACCCCTGGAAACAGTCCATCATTTGTGCCCAACTCCCTCTGCCGGGCACCTGGCCTCGGCCACCTACAATCCCGAATGGAACAGGATTTCTACCAGATGCAAGCTGCCACAAACTGGAAGACTAGTTTCCCTAGAAGGGCCAAAGGCCTCCTACAAACTGACATCAGGCACCTGGGCAGCTGACTTTACTTACCCCTGGAAACAGGCCATCCTTTGTTCCCAACTCCCTTAGCCAGGCACCAGGCCTCGGCCACCTACGATCCCAAACGGAACAGGATTGCTTCAAGATGCAAGCTGCCACAAGCCGGAAGCCTGGCTGCTCTTGGAGGGCCAAAGGCCTCCTACAAACTGACATCAGGCACCTGGGCAGCTGACTTTACTTACCCCTGGAAACAGGCCATCATTTGTGCCCAACTCCCTCTGCCGGGCACGTGGCCTTGGTTACCTGCAATCCCGAACGGAACAGGATTTCTTCCAGATGCAAGCTGCCACAAACTGGAAGACTAGTTTCCCTTGAAGGGCCAAAGGCCTCCTACAAACTGACATCAGGCACCTGGGCAGTTGACTTTACTTACCCCTGGAAACAGGCCATCATTTGTGCCCAACTCCCTCTGCCGGGCACCAGGCCTCGGCCACCTACAATCCCAAACGGAACAGGATTTCTCCCAGATGCAAGCTGCCACAAGCTGGAAGCCTGGCTTCCCATGGAGGGCCAAAGGCCTCCTACAAACTGACATCAGGCACCTGGGCAGGTGACTTTACTTACACCTGGAACAGGCCATCATTTGTGCCCAACTCCCTCTGCCGGGCACCTAGCCTCGGCCACCTACAATCCCGAACGGAACAGGATTTCTTCCAGATGCAAGCTGCCACAAGCTGGAAGCCTGGCTTCCCATGGAGGAACAATTGCCATCTGCAAACTGACATCAGGCACCTGGGCAGCTGACTTTACTTACCCCTGGAAACAGGCCATCATTTCTGCCCAACTCCCTCTGCCGGGCACCTGGCCTCGGCCACCTACAATCCAGAACGGAACAGGATTTCTTCCAGATGCAAGCTGCCACAAACTGGAAGACTACCTTCCCTTAGAGGGCCAAAGGCCTGCTACAAACTGACATCAGGCACCTGGGCAGGTGACTTTACTTACCCCTGGAAACAGGCCATCCTTTGTTCCCAACTCCCTTAGCCAGGCACCAGGCCTCGGCCTCCAACGATCCCAAATGGAACAGGATTTCTTCCAGATGCAAGCTGCCACAAGCCGGAAGCCTGGCTGCTCTTGGAGGGCCAAAGGCCTCCTACAAACTGACATCAGGCACCTGGGCAGCTGACTTTACTTACCCCTGGAAACAGGCCATCATTTGTGCCCAACTCCCTCTGCCGGGCACGTGGCCTTGGCCACCTGCAATCCCGAATGGATCAGGATTTCTTCCAGATGCAAGCTGCCACAAACTGGAAGACTAGTTTCCCTTGAAGGGCCAAAGGCCTCCTACAAACTGACATCAGGCACCTGGGCAGCTGACTTTACTTACCCCTGGAAACAGGCCATCATTTGTGCCCAACTCCCTCTGCCGGGCACCAGGCCTCGGCCACCTACAATCCCAAACGGAACAGGATTTCTTCCAGATGCAAGCTGCCACAAGCTGGAAGCCTGGCTTCCCATGGAGGGCCAAAGGCCTCCTACAAACTGACATCAGGCACCTGGGCAGCTGACTTTACTTACCCCTGGAAACAGTCCATCATTTGTGCCCAACTCACTCCGCCGGGCACCTAGCCTCGGCCACCTACAATCCCAAACGGAACAGGATTTCTTCCAGATGCAAGCTGCCACAAGCTGGAAGCCTGGCTTCCCATGGAGGAACAATTGCCATCTGCAAACTGACATCAGGCACCTGGGCAGCTGACTTTACTTACCCCTGGAAACAGGCCATCATTTGTGCCCAACTCCCTCTGCCGGGCACGTGGCCTTGGCTACCTGCAATCCCGATCGGATCAGGATTTCTTCCAGATGCAAGCTGCCACAAACTGGAAGACTAGTTTCCCTTGAAGGGCCAAAGGCCTCCAACAAACTGACATCAGGCACCTGGGCAGCTGACTTTACTTACCCCTGGAAACAGTCCATCATTTGTGCCCAACTCCCACTGCCGGGCACCTAGCCTCGGCCACCTACAATCCTGAACGGAACAGGATTTCTTCCAGATGCAAGCTGCCACAAGCTGGAAGCCTGGCTTCCCATGGAGGAACAATTGCCATCTGCCAACTGACATCAGGCACCTGGGCAGCTGACTTTACTTACCCCTGGAAACAGGCCATCCTTTGTGCCCAACTCCCTCTGCCGGGCGCCTGGCCTCGGCCACCTACAATCCAGAACGGAACAGGATTTCTTCCAGATGCAAGCTGCCACAAACTGGAAGACTTGCATCCCTTGGAGGGCCAAAGTCCTCCTACAAACTGACATCAGGCACCTGGGCAGCTGACTTTACTTACCCCTGGAAACAGGCCATCCTTTGTTCCCAACTCCCTTAGCCAGGCACCAGGCCTCGGCCACCTACGATCCCAAACGGAACAGGATTTCTTCAAGATGCAAGCTGCCACAAGCCGGAAGCCTGGCTGCTCTTGGAGGGCCAAAGGCCGCCTACAAACTGACATCAGGCACCTGGGCAGCTGACTTTACTTACCCCTGGAAACAGGCCATCATTTGTGCCCAACTCCCTCTGCCGGGCACGTGGCCTTGGCCACCTGCAATCCCGAATGGATCAGGATTTCTTCCAGATGCAAGCTGCCACAAACTGGAAGACTAGTTTCACTTGAAGGGCCAAAGGCCTCCTACAAACTGACATCAGGCACCTGGGCAGCTGACTTTACTTACCCCTGGAAACAGGCCATCATTTGTGCCCACCTCCCTCTGCCGGGCACCTGGCCTCGGCCACCTACAATCCCAAACGGAACAGGATTTCTTCCAGATGCAAGCTGCCACAAGCTGGAAGCCTGGCTTCCCATGGAGGGCCAAAGGCCTCCTAAAAACTGACATCAGGCACCTGGCCAGCTGACTTTACTTACCCCTGGATACAGGCCATCATTTGTGCCCAACTCCCTCTGCCGGGCACCTGGCCTCGGCCACCTGCAATCCCGAATGGAACAGGATTTCTTCCAGATGCAAGCTCTCTTGAACTAGAAGACTACCTTCCCTTAGCGGGCCAAAGGCCTCCTACAAACTGACATCAGGCACCTGGGCAGCTGACTTTACTTACCCCTGGAAACAGGCCATCATTTGTGCCCAACTCCCTCTGCCGGGCACCAGGCCTCGGCCACCTACAATCCCAAACGGAACAGGATTTCTTCCAGATGTAAGCTGCCACAAACTGGAAGACTTGCTTCCCTTGGAGGGCCAAAGGCCTCCGACAAACTGACACCAGGCACCTGGGCAGTTGACTTTACTTACCCCTGGAAACAGGCCATCCTTTGTTCCCAACTCCCTCAGCCGGGCACCAGGCCTCGACCACCTACGATCCCAAACGGAACAGGATTTCTTCAAGATGCAAGCTGCCACAAGCTGGAAGCCTGGCTTCCCATGGAGGAACAATTGCCATCTGCAAACTGACATCAGGCACCTGGGCAGCTGACTTTACTTACCCCTGGAAACAGGCCATCATTTGTGCCCAACTCCCTCTGCCGGGCACCAGGCCTCGGCCACCTACAATCCCAAACGGAACAGGATTTCTTCCAGATGTAAGCTGCCACAAACTGGAAGACTTGCTTCCCTTGGAGGGCCAAAGGCCTCCGACAAACTGACACCAGGCACCTGGGCAGTTGACTTTACTTACCCCTGGAAACAGGCCATCCTTTGTTCCCAACTCCCTCAGCCGGGCACCAGGCCTCGACCACCTACGATCCCAAACGGAACAGGATTTCTTCAAGATGCAAGCTGCCACAAGCTGGAAGCCTGGCTTCCCATGGAGGAACAATTGCCATCTGCAAACTGACATCAGGCACCTGGGCAGCTGACTTTACTTACCCCTGGAAACAGGCCATCATTTGTGCCCAACTCCCTCTGCCGGGCACCTAGCCTCGGCCACCTACAATCCCGAACGGAACAGGATTTCCTTTCAGATGCAAGCTGCCACAAGCTGGAAGCCTGGCTTCCCATGGAGGGCCAAAGGCCTCCTAAAAACTGACATCAGGCACCTGGCCAGCTGACTTTAATTACCCCTGGAAACAGGCCATCCTTTGTGCCCAACTCCCTCTGCCGGGCACCTGGCCTCGGCCACCTACAATCCAGAACGGAACAGGATTTCTTCCAGATGCAAGCTGCCACAAGCTGGAAGCCTGGCTTCCCTTGGAGGGCCAAAGGCCTCCTACAAACTGACACCAGGCACCTGGGCAGCTGACTTTACTAACCCCTGGAAACAGTCCATCATTTGTGCCCAACTCCCTCTGCCGGGCACCTGGCCTCGGCCACCTACAATCCCGAATGGAACAGGATTTCTACCAGATGCAAGCTGCCACAAACTGGAAGACTAGTTTCCCTAGAAGGGCCAAAGGCCTCCTACAAACTGACATCAGGCACCTGGGCAGCTGACTTTACTTACCCCTGGAAACAGGCCATTCTTTGTTCCCAACTCCCTTAGCCAGGCACCAGGCCTCGGCCACCTACGATCCCAAACGGAACAGGATTGCTTCAAGATGCAAGCTGCCACAAGCCGGAAGCCTGGCTGCTCTTGGAGGGCCAAAGGCCTCCTACAAACTGACATCAGGCACCTGGGCAGCTGACTTTACTTACCCCTGGAAAACAGGCCATCATTTGTGCCCAACTCCCTCTGCCGGGCACGTGGCCTTGGTTACCTGCAATCCCGAACGGAACAGGATTTCTTCCAGATGCAAGCTGCCACAAACTGGAAGACTAGTTTCCCTTGAAGGGCCAAAGGCCTCCTACAAACTGACATCAGGCACCTGGGCAGTTGACTTTACTTACCCCTGGAAACAGGCCATCATTTGTGCCCAACTCCCTCTGCCGGGCACCAGGCCTCGGCCACCTACAATCCCAAACGGAACAGGATTTCTCCCAGATGCAAGCTGCCACAAGCTGGAAGCCTGGCTTCCCATGGAGGGCCAAAGGCCTCCTACAAACTGACATCAGGCACCTGGGCAGGTGACTTTACTTACACCTGGAACAGGCCATCATTTGTGCCCAACTCCCTCTGCCGGGCACCTAGCCTCGGCCACCTACAATCCCGAACGGAACAGGATTTCTTCCAGATGCAAGCTGCCACAAGCTGGAAGCCTGGCTTCCCATGGAGGAACAATTGCCATCTGCAAACTGACATCAGGCACCTGGGCAGCTGACTTTACTTACCCCTGGAAACAGGCCATCATTTCTGCCCAACTCCCTCTGCCGGGCACCTGGCCTCGGCCACCTACAATCCAGAACGGAACAGGATTTCTTCCAGATGCAAGCTGCCACAAACTGGAAGACTACCTTCCCTTAGAGGGCCAAAGGCCTGCTACAAACTGACATCAGGCACCTGGGCAGGTGACTTTACTTACCCCTGGAAACAGGCCATCCTTTGTTCCCAACTCCCTTAGCCAGGCACCAGGCCTCGGCCTCCAACGATCCCAAATGGAACAGGATTTCTTCCAGATGCAAGCTGCCACAAGCCGGAAGCCTGGCTGCTCTTGGAGGGCCAAAGGCCTCCTACAAACTGACATCAGGCACCTGGGCAGCTGACTTTACTTACCCCTGGAAACAGGCCATCATTTGTGCCCAACTCCCTCTGCCGGGCACGTGGCCTTGGCCACCTGCAATCCCGAATGGATCAGGATTTCTTCCAGATGCAAGCTGCCACAAACTGGAAGACTAGTTTCCCTTGAAGGGCCAAAGGCCTCCTACAAACTGACATCAGGCACCTGGGCAGCTGACTTTACTTACCCCTGGAAACAGGCCATCATTTGTGCCCAACTCCCTCTGCCGGGCACCAGGCCTCGGCCACCTACAATCCCAAACGGAACAGGATTTCTTCCAGATGCAAGCTGCCACAAGCTGGAAGCCTGGCTTCCCATGGAGGGCCAAAGGCCTCCTACAAACTGACATCAGGCACCTGGGCAGCTGACTTTACTTACCCCTGGAAACAGTCCATCATTTGTGCCCAACTCACTCCGCCGGGCACCTAGCCTCGGCCACCTACAATCCCAAACGGAACAGGATTTCTTCCAGATGCAAGCTGCCACAAGCTGGAAGCCTGGCTTCCCATGGAGGAACAATTGCCATCTGCAAACTGACATCAGGCACCTGGGCAGCTGACTTTACTTACCCCTGGAAACAGGCCATCATTTGTGCCCAACTCCCTCTGCCGGGCACGTGGCCTTGGCTACCTGCAATCCCGATCGGATCAGCGGATCAGGATTTCTTCCAGATGCAAGCTGCCACAAACTGGAAGACTAGTTTCCCTTGAAGGGCCAAAGGCCTCCAACAAACTGACATCAGGCACCTGGGCAGCTGACTTTACTTACCCCTGGAAACAGTCCATCATTTGTGCCCAACTCCCACTGCCGGGCACCTAGCCTCGGCCACCTACAATCCTGAACGGAACAGGATTTCTTCCAGATGCAAGCTGCCACAAGCTGGAAGCCTGGCTTCCCATGGAGGAACAATTGCCATCTGCCAACTGACATCAGGCACCTGGGCAGCTGACTTTACTTACCCCTGGAAACAGGCCATCCTTTGTGCCCAACTCCCTCTGCCGGGCGCCCTGGCCTCGGCCCACCTACAATCCAGAACGGAACAGGATTTCTTCCAGATGCAAGCTGCCACAAACTGGAAGACTTGCATCCCTTGGAGGGCCAAAGTCCTCCTACAAACTGACATCAGGCACCTGGGCAGCTGACTTTACTTACCCCTGGGAAACAGGCCATCCTTTGTTCCCAACTCCCTTAGCCAGGCACCAGGCCTCGGCCACCTACGATCCCCAAACGGAACAGGATTTCTTCAAGATGCAAGCTGCCACAAGCCGGAAGCCTGGCTGCTCTTGGAGGGCCAAAGGCCGCCTACAAACTGACATCAGGCACCTGGGCAGCTGACTTTACTTACCCCTGGAAACAGGCCATCATTTGTGCCCAACTCCCTCTGCCGGGCACGTGGCCTTGGCCACCTGCAATCCCGAATGGATCAGGATTTCTTCCAGATGCAAGCTGCCACAAACTGGAAGACTAGTTTCACTTGAAGGGCCAAAGGCCTCCTACAAACTGACATCAGGCACCTGGGCAGCTGACTTTACTTACCCCTGGAAACAGGCCATCATTTGTGCCCACCTCCCTCTGCCGGGCACCTGGCCTCGGCCACCTACAATCCCAAACGGAACAGGATTTCTTCCAGATGCAAGCTGCCACAAGCTGGAAGCCTGGCTTCCCATGGAGGGCCAAAGGCCTCCTAAAAACTGACATCAGGCACCTGGCCAGCTGACTTTACTTACCCCTCGATACAGGCCATCATTTGTGCCCAACTCCCTCTGCCGGGCACCTGGCCTCGGCCACCTGCAATCCCGAATGGAACAGGATTTCTTCCAGATGCAAGCTGCCACAAGCTGGAAGCCTGGCTTCCCTTGGAGGGCCAAAGGCCTCCTACAAACTGACATCAGGCACCTGGGCAGCTGACTTTACTTGCCCCTGGAAACAGGCCATCATTTGTGCCCAACTCCCTCTGCCGGGCACCTAGCCTCGGCCACCTACAATCCCGAACGGAACAGGATTTCTTCCAGATGCAAGCTGCCACAAGCTGGAAGCCTGGCTTCCCATGGAGGAACAATTGCCATCTGCAAACTGACATCAGGCACCTGGGCAGCTGACTTTACTTACCCCTGAAAACAGGCCATCATTTGTGCCCAACTCCCTCTGCCGGGCACCTGGCCTCGACCACCTACAATCCCGAACGGAACAGGATTTCTTCCAGATGCAAGCTGCCAAAAACTGGAAGACTAGCTTCCCTTAGCGGGCCAAAGGCCTGCTAAAAACTGACATCAGGCACCTGGGCAGGCGACTTTACTTACCCCTGGAAACAGGCTATCATTTGTGCCCAACTCCCTCTGCCGGGCACCAGGCCTCGGCCACCTACAATCCCAAACGGAACAGGATTTCTTCCAGATGCAAGCTGCCACAAGCAGGAAGCCTGGCTTCCCTTGGAGGGCCAAAGGCCTCCTACAAACTGACACCAGGCGCCTGGGCAGCTGACTTTAGTAACCCCTGGAAACAGGCCATCATTTGTGCCCAACTCCCTCTGCCGGGCACCTGGCCTCGGCCACCTACAATCCCGAATGGAACAGGATTTCTTCCAGATGCAAGGTTCCACAAACTGGAAGACTAGTTTCCCTAGAAGGGCCAAAGGCCTCCTACAAACTGACATCAGGCACCTGGGCAGCTGACTTTACTTACCCCTGGAAACAGGCCATCCTTTGTGCCCAACTCCCTCTGCCGGGCACCTGGCCTCTGCCACCTACAATCCAGAACAGAACAGGATTTCTTCCAGATGCAAGCTGCCACAAACTGGAAGACTTGCTTCCCTTGGAGGGCCAAAGGCCTCCTACAAACTGACATCAGGCACCTGGGCAGCTGACTTTACTTACCCCTGGAAACAGGCCATCCTTTGTTCCCAACTCCCTTAGCCAGGCACCAGGCCTCGGCCACCTACGATCCCAAACGGAACAGGATTTCTTCAAGATGCAAGCTGCCACAAGCCGGAAGCCTGGCTGCTCTTGGAGGGCCAAAGGCCTCCTACAAACTGACATCAGGCACCTGGGTAGCTGACTTTACTTACCCCTGGAAACAGGCCATCATTTGTGCCCAACTCCCTCTGCCGGGCACGTGGCCTTGGCCACCTGCAATCCCGATCGGAGCAGGATTTCTTCCAGATGCAAGCTGCCACAAACTGGAAGACTAGTTTCCCTCGAAGGGCCAAAGGCCTCCTACAAACTGACATCAGGCACCTGGGCAGTTGACTTTACTTACCCCTGGAAACAGGCCATCATTTGTGCCCAAGTCCCTCTGCCGGGCACCAGGCCTCGGCCACCTACAATCCCAAACGGAACAGGATTTCTTCCAGATGCAAGCTGCCACAAGCTGGAAGCCTGGCTTCCCATGGAGGAACAATTGCCATCTGCAAACTGACATCAGGCACCTGGGCAGCTGACTTTACTTACCCCTGGAAACAGGCCATCATTTGTGCCCAACTCCCTCTGCCGGGCACCTGGCCTCGGCCACCTACAATCCCGAACGGAACAGGATTTCTTCGCGATGCAAGCTGCCACAAACTGGAAGACTTGCTTCCCTTGGAGGGCCAAAGGCCTCATACAAACTGACATCAGGCACCTGGGCAGCTGACTTTACTTACCCCTGGAAACAGGCTATCATTTGTGCCCAACTCCCTCTGCCGGGCACCTGGCCTCGGCCACCTGCAATCCCGAATGGAACAGGATTTCTTCCAGATGCAAGCTGCCACAAACTGGAAGACTAGATTCCCTTGAAGGTCCAAAGGCCTGCAACAAACTGACATCAGGCACCTGGGCAGCTGACTTTACTTACCCCTGGAAACAGTCCATCATTTGTGCCCAAGTCCCTCTGCCGGGCACCAGGCCTCGGCCACCTACAATCCCGAACGGAACAGGATTTCTTCCAGATGCAAGCTGCCACAAGCTGGAAGCCTGGCTTCCCATGGAGGAACAATTGCCATCTGCAAACTGACATCAGGCACCTGGGCAGCTGACTTTACTTACCCCTGGAAACAGGCCATCCTTTGTGCCCAACTCCCTCTGCCGGGCACCTGGCCTTGGCCACCTACAATCGCAAACGAAACAGGATTTCTTCCAGATGCAAGCTGCCACAAACTGGAAGACTACCTTCCCATGGAGGGCCAAAGGCCCTCCTACAAACTGACATCAGGCACCTGGGCAGCTGAATTTACTTACCCCTGGAAACAGGCCATCATTTGTGCCCAAGTCCCTCTGCCGGGCACCAGGCCTCGGCCACCTACAATCCCAAACGGAACAGGATTTCTTCCAGATGCAAGCTGCCACAAGCTGGAAGCCTGGCTTCCCTTGGAGGGCCAAAGGCCTCCTACAAACTGACATCAGGCACCTGGGCAGCTGACTTTACTTACGCCTGGAAACTGGCCATCATTTGTGCCCAACTCCCTCTGCCAGGCACCTAGCCTCGGCCACCTACAATCCCGAACGGAACAGGATTTCTTCCAGATGCAAGCTGCCACAAGCTGGAAGCCTGGCTTCCCATGGAGGAACAATTGCCATCTGCAAACTGACATCAGGCACCTGGGCAGCTGACTTTACTTACCCCTGGAAACAGGCCATCGTTTGTGCCCAACTCCCTCTGCCAGGCACCTAGCCTCGGCCACCTACAATCGCAAACGAAACAGGATTTCTTCCAGATGCATGCTGTCACAAACTGGAAGACTACCTTCCCATGGAGGGCCAAAAGCCTCCTACAAACTGACATCAGCCGCCTGGGCAGCTGACTTTACTTACCCCTGGAAACAGGCCATCCTTTCTGCCCAACTCCCTCTGCCGGGCACCTGGCCTCGGCCACCTACAATCCCGAACGGAACAGGATTTCTTCCAGATTCAAGCTCTCTTGAACTAGAAGACTACCTTCCCTTAGCGGGCCAAAGGCCTCCTACAAACTGACATCAGGCACCTGGGCAGCTGACTTTACTTACCCCTGGAAACAGGCCATCATTTGTGCCCAACTCCCTCTGCCGGGCACCAGGCCTCGGCCACCTACAATCCCAAACGGAACAGGATTTCTTCCAGATGTAAGCTGCCACATGCTGGAAGCCTGGCTTCCCTTGGAGGGCCAAAGGCCTCCGACAAACTGACACCAGGCACCTGGGCAGCTGACTTTACTTACCCCTGGAAACAGGCCATCCTTTGTTCCCAACTCCCTCAGCCGGGCACCAGGCCTCGACCACCAACGATCCCAAACGGAACAGGATTTCTTCAAGATGCAAGCTGCCACAAGCTGGAAGCCTGGCTTCCCATGGAGGAACAATTGCCATCTGTAAACTGACATCAGGCACCTGGGCAGCTGACTTTACTTACCCCTGGAAACAGGCCATCATTTGTGCCCAAGTCCCTCTGCCGGGCACCAGGCCTCGGCCACCTACAATCCCAAACGGAACAGGATTTCTTCCAGATGCAAGCTGCCACAAGCTGGAAGCCTGGCTTCCCATGGAGGGCCAAAGGCCTCCTACAAACTGACATCAGGCACCTGGGCAGCTGACTTTACTTACCCCTGGAAACAGTCCATCATTTGTGCCCAACTCCCTCTGCCGGGCACCTAGCCTCGGCCACCTACAATCCCGAACGGAACAGGATTTCTTTCAGATGCAAGCTGCCACAAGCTGGAAGCCTGGCTTCCCATGGAGGAACAATTGCCATCTGCAAACTGACATCAGGCACCTGGGCAGCTGACTTTACTTACCCCTGGAAACAGGCCATCCTTTGTGCCCAACTCCCTCTGCCGGGCACCTGGCCTCGGCCACCTACAATCCAGAACGGAACAGGATTTCTTCCAGATGCAAGCTGCCACAAGATGGAAGCCTGGCTTCCCTTGGAGGGCCAAAGGCCTCCTACAAACTGACACCAGGCACCTGGGCAGCTGACTTTACTAACCCCTGGAAACAGTCCATCATTTGTGCCCAACTCCCTCTGCCGGGCACCTGGCCTCGGCCACCTACAATCCCGAATGGAACAGGATTTCTACCAGATGCAAGCTGCCACAAACTGGAAGACTAGTTTCCCCAGAAGGGCCAAAGGCCTCCTACAAACTGACATCAGGCACCTGGGCAGCTGACTTTACTTACCCCTGGAAACAGGCCATTCTTTGTTCCCAACTCCCTTAGCCAGGCACCAGGCCTCGGCCACCTACGATCCCAAACGGAACAGGATTTCTTCAAGATGCAAGCTGCCACAAGCCGGAAGCCTGGCTGCTCTTGGAGGGCCAAAGGCCTCCTACAAACTGACATCAGGCACCTGGGCAGCTGACTTTACTTACCCCTGGAAACAGGCCATCATTTGTGCCCAACTCCCTCTGCCGGGCACGTGGCCTTGGTTACCTGCAATCCCGATCGTATCAGGATTTCTTCCAGATGCAAGCTGCCACAAACTGGAAGACTAGTTTCCCTTGAAGGGCCAAAGGCCTCCTACAAACTGACATCAGGCACCTGGGCAGTTGACTTTACTTACCCCTGGAAACAGGCCATCCTTTGTGCCCAAGTCCCTCTGCCGGGCACCAGGCCTCGGCCACCTACAATCCCAAACGGAACAGGATTTCTCCCAGATGCAAGCTGCCACAAGCTGGAAGCCTGGCTTCCCATGGAGGGCCAAAGGCCTCCTACAAACTGACATCAGGCACCTGGGCAGGTGACTTTACTTACACCTGGAAGCAGGCCATCATTTGTGCCCAACTCCCTCTGCCGGGCACCTAGCCTCGGCCACCTACAATCCCGAACGGAACAGGATTTCTTCCAGATGCAAGCTGCCACAAGCTGGAAGCCTGGCTTCCCATGGAGGAACAATTGCCATCTGCAAACTGACATCAGGCACCTGGGCAGCTGACTTTACTTACCCCTGGAAACAGGCCATCATTTCTGCCCAACTCCCTCTGCCGGGCACCTGGCCTCGGCCACCTACAATCCAGAACGGAACAGGATTTCTTCCAGATGCAAGCTGCCACAAACTGGAAGACTACCTTCCCTTAAAGGGCCAAAGGCCTGCTACAAACTGACATCAGGCACCTGGGCAGGTGACTTTACTTACCCCTGGAAACAGGCCATCCTTTGTTCCCAACTCCCTTAGCCAGGCACCAGGCCTCGGCCTCCAACGATCCCAAATGGAACAGGATTTCTTCCAGATGCAAGCTGCCACAAGCCGGAAGCCTGGCTGCTCTTGGAGGGCCAAAGGCCTCCTACAAACTGACATCAGGCACCTGGGCAGCTGACTTTACTTACCCCTGGAAACAGGCCATCATTTGTGCCCAACTCCCTCTGCCGGGCACGTGGCCTTGGCCACCTGCAATCCCGAATGGATCAGGATTTCTTCCAGATGCAAGCTGCCACAAACTGGAAGACTAGTTTCCCTTGAAGGGCCAAAGGCCTCCTACAAACTGACATCAGGCACCTGGGCAGCTGACTTTACTTACCCCTGGAAACAGGCCATCATTTGTGCCCAACTCCCTCTGCCGGGCACGTGGCCTTGGCCACCTGCAATCCCGAACGGATCAGGATTTCTTCCAGATGCAAGCTGCCACAAACTGGAAGACTAGTTTCCCTTGAAGGGCCAAAGGCCTCCTACAAACTGACATCAGGCACCTGGGCAGGTGACTTTACTTACCCCTGGAAACAGGCCATCATTTGTGCTCAACTCCCTCTGCCGGGCACCAGGCCTCGGCCACCTACGATCCCAAACGGAACAGGATTTCTTCCAGATGCAAGCTGCCACAAGCTGAAAGCCTGGCTTCCCATGGAGGGCCAAAGGCCTCCTACAAACTGACATCAGGCACCTGGGCCGCTGACTTTACTTACCCCTGGAAACAGTCCATCATTTGTGCCCAACTCCCTCTGCCGGGGATCCTAGCCTCGGCCACGTACAATCCCGAACGGAACAGGATTTCTTCCAGATGCAAGCTGCCACAAGCTGGAAGTCTGGCTTCCCATGGAGGAACAATTGCCATCTGCAAACTGACATCAGGCACCTGGGCAGCTGACTTTACTTACCCCTGGAAACAGGCCATCATTTGTGCCCAACTCCCTCTGCCGGGCACCTGGCCTCGGCCACCTACAATCCCGAACGGAACAGGATTTCTTCGCGATGCAAGCTGCCACAAACTGGAAGACTTGCTTCCCTTGGAGGGCCAAAGGCCTCATACAAACTGACATCAGGCACCTGGGCAGCTGACTTTACTTACCCCTGGAAACAGGCTATCATTTGTGCCCAACTCCCTCTGCCGGGCACCTGGCCTCGGCCACCTGCAATCCCGAATGGAACAGGATTTCTTCCAGATGCAAGCTGCCACAAACTGGAAGACTAGATTCCCTTGAAGGTCCAAAGGCCTGCAACAAACTGACATCAGGCACCTGGGCAGCTGACTTTACTTACCCCTGGAAACAGGCCATCATTTGTGCCCAAGTCCCTCTGCCGGGCACCAGGCCTCGGCCACCTACAATCCCGAACGGAACAGGATTTCTTCCAGATGCAAGATGCCACAAGCTGGAAGCCTGGCTTCCCATGGAGGAACAATTGCCATCTTCAAACTGACATCAGGCACCTGGGCAGCTGACTTTACTTACCCCTGGAAACAGGCCATCCTTTGTGCCCAACTCCCTCTGCCGGGCACCTGGCCTCGGCCACCTACAATCGCAAACGAAACAGGATTTCTTCCAGATGCAAGCTGCCACAAACTGGAAGACTACCTTCCCATGGAGGGCCAAAGGCCTCCTACAAACTGACATCAGGCACCTGGGCAGCTGAATTTACTTACCCCTGGAAACAGGCCATCATTTGTGCCCAAGTCCCTCTGCCGGGCACCAGGCCTCGGCCACCTACAATCCCAAACGGAACTGGATTTCTTCCAGATGCAAGCTGCCACAAGCTGGAAGCCTGGCTTCCCTTGGAGGGCCAAAGGCCTCCTACAAACTGACATCAGGCACCTGGGCAGCTGACTTTACTTACGCCTGGAAACTGGCCATCATTTGTGCCCAACTCCCTCTGCCAGGCACCTAGCCTCGGCCACCTACAATCCCGAACGGAACAGGATTTCTTCCAGATGCAAGCTGCCACAAGCTGGAAGCCTGGCTTCCCATGGAGGAACAATTGCCATCTGCAAACTGACATCAGGCACCTGGGCAGCTGACTTTACTTACCCCTGGAAACAGGCCATCGTTTGTGCCCAACTCCCTCTGCCAGGCACCTGGCCTCGGCCACCTACAATCGCAAACGAAACAGGATTTCTTCCAGATGCATGCTGTCACAAACTGGAAGACTACCTTCCCATGGAGGGCCAAAATCCTCCTCCAAACTGACATCAGCCACCTGGGCAGCTGACTTTACTTACCCCTGGAAACAGGCCATCCTTTCTGCCCAACTCCCTCTGCCGGGCACCTGGCCTCGGCCACCTACAATCCCGAACGGAACAGGATTTCTTCCAGATGCAAGCTCTCTTGAACTAGAAGACTACCTTCCCTTAGCGGGCCAAAGGCCTCCTACAAACTGACATCAGGCACCTGGGCAGCTGACTTTACTTACCCCTGGAAACAGGCCATCATTTGTGCCCAACTCCCTCTGCCGGGCACCAGGCCTCGGCCACCTACAATCCCAAACGGAACAGGATTTCTTCCAGATGTAAGCTGCCACAAACTGGAAGACTTGCTTCCCTTGGAGGGCCAAAGGCCTCCGACAAACTGACACCAGGCACCTGGGCAGCTGACTTTACTTACCCCTGGAAACAGGCCATCCTTTGTTCCCAACTCCCTCAGCCGGGCACCAGGCCTCGACCACCAACGATCCCAAACGGAACAGGATTTCTTCAAGATGCAAGCTGCCACAAGCTGGAAGCCTGGCTTCCCATGGAGGAACAATTGCCATCTGTAAACTGACATCAGGCACCTGGGCAGCTGACTTTACTTACCCCTGGAAACAGGCCATCATTTGTGCCCAAGTCCCTCTGCCGGGCACCAGGCCTCGGCCACCTACAATCCCGAACGGAACAGGATTTCTTCCAGATGCAAGCTGCCACAAGCTGGAAGCCTGGCTTCCCATGGAGGGCCAAAGGCCTCCTACAAACTGACATCAGGCACCTGGGCAGCTGACTTTACTTACCCCTGGAAACAGTCCATCATTTGTGCCCAACTCCCTCTGCCGGGCACCTAGCCTCGGCCACCTACAATCCCGAACGGAACAGGATTTCTTTCAGATGCAAGCTGCCACAAGCTGGAAGCCTGGCTTCCCATGGAGGAACAATTGCCATCTGCAAACTGACATCAGGCACCTGGGCAGCTGACTTTACTTACCCCTGGAAACAGGCCATCCTTTGTGCCCAACTCCCTCTGCCGGGCACCTGGCCTCGGCCACCTACAATCCAGAACGGAACAGGATTTCTTCCAGATGCAAGCTGCCACAAGCTGGAAGCCTGGCTTCCCTTGGAGGGCCAAAGGCCTCCTACAAACTGACACCAGGCACCTGGGCAGCTGACTTTACTAACCCCTGGAAACAGTCCATCATTTGTGCCCAACTCCCTCTGCCGGGCACCTGGCCTCGGCCACCTACAATCCCGAATGGAACAGGATTTCTACCAGATGCAAGCTGCCACAAACTGGAAGACTAGTTTCCCTAGAAGGGCCAAAGGCCTCCTACAAACTGACATCAGGCACCTGGGCAGCTGACTTTACTTACCCCTGGAAACAGGCCATTCTTTGTTCCCAACTCCCTTAGCCAGGCACCAGGCCTCGGCCACCTACGATCCCAAACGGAACAGGATTTCTTCAAGATGCAAGCTGCCACAAGCCGGAAGCCTGGCTGCTCTTGGAGGGCCAAAGGCCTCCTACAAACTGACATCAGGCACCTGGGCAGCTGACTTTACTTACCCCTGGAAACAGGCCATCATTTGTGCCCAACTCCCTCTGCCGGGCACGTGGCCTTGGTTACCTGCAATCCCGATCGTATCAGGATTTCTTCCAGATGCAAGCTGCCACAAACTGGAAGACTAGTTTCCCTTGAAGGGCCAAAGGCCTCCTACAAACTGACATCAGGCACCTGGGCAGTTGACTTTACTTACCCCTGGAAACAGGCCATCCTTTGTGCCCAACTCCCTCTGCCGGGCACCAGGCCTCGGCCACCTACAATCCCAAACGGAACAGGATTTCTTCCAGATGTAAGCTGCCACATGCTGGAAGCCTGGCTTCCCTTGGAGGGCCAAAGGCCTCCGACAAACTGACACCAGGCACCTGGGCAGCTGACTTTACTTACCCCTGGAAACAGGCCATCCTTTGTTCCCAACTCCCTCAGCCGGGCACCAGGCCTCGACCACCAACGATCCCAAACGGAACAGGATTTCTTCAAGATGCAAGCTGCCACAAGCTGGAAGCCTGGCTTCCCATGGAGGAACAATTGCCATCTGTAAACTGACATCAGGCACCTGGGCAGCTGACTTTACTTACCCCTGGAAACAGGCCATCATTTGTGCCCAAGTCCCTCTGCCGGGCACCAGGCCGCGGCCACCTACAATCCCAAACGGAACAGGATTTCTTCCAGATGCAAGCTGCCACAAGCTGGAAGCCTGGCTTCCCATGGAGGGCCAAAGGCCTCCTACAAACTGACATCAGGCACCTGGGCAGCTGACTTTACTTACCCCTGGAAACAGTCCATCATTTGTGCCCAACTCCCTCTGCCGGGCACCTAGCCTCGGCCACCTACAATCCCGAACGGAACAGGATTTCTTTCAGATGCAAGCTGCCACAAGCTGGAAGCCTGGCTTCCCATGGAGGAACAATTGCCATCTGCAAACTGACATCAGGCACCTGGGCAGCTGACTTTACTTACCCCTGGAAACAGGCCATCCTTTGTGCCCAACTCCCTCTGCCGGGCACCTGGCCTCGGCCACCTACAATCCAGAACGGAACAGGATTTCTTCCAGATGCAAGCTGCCACAAGATGGAAGCCTGGCTTCCCTTGGAGGGCCAAAGGCCTCCTACAAACTGACACCAGGCACCTGGGCAGCTGACTTTACTAACCCCTGGAAACAGTCCATCATTTGTGCCCAACTCCCTCTGCCGGGCACCTGGCCTCGGCCACCTACAATCCCGAATGGAACAGGATTTCTACCAGATGCAAGCTGCCACAAACTGGAAGACTAGTTTCCCTAGAAGGGCCAAAGGCCTCCTACAAACTGACATCAGGCACCTGGGCAGCTGACTTTACTTACCCCTGGAAACAGGCCATTCTTTGTTCCCAACTCCCTTAGCCAGGCACCAGGCCTCGGCCACCTACGATCCCAAACGGAACAGGATTTCTTCAAGATGCAAGCTGCCACAAGCCGGAAGCCTGGCTGCTCTTGGAGGGCCAAAGGCCTCCTACAAACTGACATCAGGCACCTGGGCAGCTGACTTTACTTACCCCTGGAAACAGGCCATCATTTGTGCCCAACTCCCTCTGCCGGGCACGTGGCCTTGGTTACCTGCAATCCCGATCGTATCAGGATTTCTTCCAGATGCAAGCTGCCACAAACTGGAAGACTAGTTTCCCTTGAAGGGCCAAAGGCCTCCTACAAACTGACATCAGGCACCTGGGCAGTTGACTTTACTTACCCCTGGAAACAGGCCATCCTTTGTGCCCAAGTCCCTCTGCCGGGCACCAGGCCTCGGCCACCTACAATCCCAAACGGAACAGGATTTCTCCCAGATGCAAGCTGCCACAAGCTGGAAGCCTGGCTTCCCATGGAGGGCCAAAGGCCTCCTACAAACTGACATCAGGCACCTGGGCAGGTGACTTTACTTACACCTGGAAGCAGGCCATCATTTGTGCCCAACTCCCTCTGCCGGGCACCTAGCCTCGGCCACCTACAATCCCGAACGGAACAGGATTTCTTCCAGATGCAAGCTGCCACAAGCTGGAAGCCTGGCTTCCCATGGAGGAACAATTGCCATCTGCAAACTGACATCAGGCACCTGGGCAGCTGACTTTACTTACCCCTGGAAACAGGCCATAATTTCTGCCCAACTCCCTCTGCCGGGCACCTGGCCTCGGCCACCTACAATCCAGAACGGAACAGGATTTCTTCCAGATGCAAGCTGCCACAAACTGGAAGACTACCTTCCCTTAAAGGGCCAAAGGCCTGCTACAAACTGACATCAGGCACCTGGGCAGGTGACTTTACTTACCCCTGGAAACAGGCCATCCTTTGTTCCCAACTCCCTTAGCCAGGCACCAGGCCTCGGCCTCCAACGATCCCAAATGGAACAGGATTTCTTCCAGATGCAAGCTGCCACAAGCCGGAAGCCTGGCTGCTCTTGGAGGGCCAAAGGCCTCCTACAAACTGACATCAGGCACCTGGGCAGCTGACTTTACTTACCCCTGGAAACAGGCCATCATTTGTGCCCAACTCCCTCTGCCGGGCACGTGGCCTTGGCCACCTGCAATCCCGAATGGATCAGGATTTCTTCCAGATGCAAGCTGCCACAAACTGGAAGACTAGTTTCCCTTGAAGGGCCAAAGGCCTCCTACAAACTGACATCAGGCACCTGGGCAGCTGACTTTACTTACCCCTGGAAACAGGCCATCATTTGTGCCCAACTCCCTCTGCCGGGCACGTGGCCTTGGCCACCTGCAATCCCGAACGGATCAGGATTTCTTCCAGATGCAAGCTGCCACAAACTGGAAGACTAGTTTCCCTTGAAGGGCCAAAGGCCTCCTACAAACTGACATCAGGCACCTGGGCAGGTGACTTTACTTACCCCTGGAAACAGGCCATCATTTGTGCTCAACTCCCTCTGCCGGGCACCAGGCCTCGGCCACCTACGATCCCAAACGGAACAGGATTTCTTCCAGATGCAAGCTGCCACAAGCTGAAAGCCTGGCTTCCCATGGAGGGCCAAAGGCCTCCTACAAACTGACATCAGGCACCTGGGCCGCTGACTTTACTTACCCCTGGAAACAGTCCATCATTTGTGCCCAACTCCCTCTGCCGGGGATCCTAGCCTCGGCCACGTACAATCCCGAACGGAACAGGATTTCTTCCAGATGCAAGCTGCCACAAGCTGGAAGTCTGGCTTCCCATGGAGGAACAATTGCCATCTGCAAACTGACATCAGGCACCTGGGCAGCTGACTTTACTTACCCCTGGAAACAGGCCATCATTTGTGCCCAACTCCCTCTGCCGGGCACCTGGCCTCGGCCACCTACAATCCCGAACGGAACAGGATTTCTTCGCGATGCAAGCTGCCACAAACTGGAAGACTTGCTTCCCTTGGAGGGCCAAAGGCCTCATACAAACTGACATCAGGCACCTGGGCAGCTGACTTTACTTACCCCTGGAAACAGGCTATCATTTGTGCCCAACTCCCTCTGCCGGGCACCTGGCCTCGGCCACCTGCAATCCCGAATGGAACAGGATTTCTTCCAGATGCAAGCTGCCACAAACTGGAAGACTAGATTCCCTTGAAGGTCCAAAGGCCTGCAACAAACTGACATCAGGCACCTGGGCAGCTGACTTTACTTACCCCTGGAAACAGGCCATCATTTGTGCCCAAGTCCCTCTGCCGGGCACCAGGCCTCGGCCACCTACAATCCCGAACGGAACAGGATTTCTTCCAGATGCAAGATGCCACAAGCTGGAAGCCTGGCTTCCCATGGAGGAATAATTGCCATCTTCAAACTGACATCAGGCACCTGGGCAGCTGACTTTACTTACCCCTGGAAACAGGCCATCCTTTGTGCCCAACTCCCTCTGCCGGGCACCTGGCCTCGGCCACCTACAATCGCAAACGAAACAGGATTTCTTCCAGATGCAAGCTGCCACAAACTGGAAGACTACCTTCCCATGGAGGGCCAAAGGCCTCCTACAAACTGACATCAGGCACCTGGGCAGCTGAATTTACTTACCCCTGGAAACAGGCCATCATTTGTGCCCAAGTCCCTCTGCCGGGCACCAGGCCTCGGCCACCTACAATCCCAAACGGAACAGGATTTCTTCCAGATGCAAGCTGCCACAAGCTGGAAGCCTGGCTTCCCTTGGAGGGCCAAAGGCCTCCTACAAACTGACATCAGGCACCTGGGCAGCTGACTTTACTTACGCCTGGAAACTGGCCATCATTTGTGCCCAACTCCCTCTGCCAGGCACCTAGCCTCGGCCCCCTACAATCCCGAACGGAACAGGATTTCTTCCAGATGCAAGCTGCCACAAGCTGGAAGCCTGGCTTCCCATGGAGGAACAATTGCCATCTGCAAACTGACATCAGGCACCTGGGCAGCTGACTTTACTTACCCCTGGAAACAGGCCATCGTTTGTGCCCAACTCCCTCTGCCAGGCACTTGGCCTCGGCCACCTACAATCGCAAACGAAACAGGATTTCTTCCAGATGCATGCTGTCACAAACTGGAAGACTACCTTCCCATGGAGGGCCGAAAGCCTCCTACAAACTGACATCAGCCACCTGGGCAGCTGACTTTACTTACCCCTGGAAACAGGCCATCCTTTCTGCCCAACTCCCTCTGCCGGGCACCTGGCCTCGGCCACCTACAATCCCGAACGGAACAGGATTTCTTCCAGATGCAAGCTCTCTTGAACTAGAAGACTACCTTCCCTTAGCGGGCCAAAGGCCTCCTACAAACTGACATCAGGCACCTGGGCAGCTGACTTTACTTACCCCTGGAAACAGGCCATCATTTGTGCCCAACTCCCTCTGCCGGGCACCAGGCCTCGGCCACCTACAATCCCAAACGGAACAGGATTTCTTCCAGATGTAAGCTGCCACAAACTGGAAGACTTGCTTCCCTTGGAGGGCCAAAGGCCTCCGACAAACTGACACCAGGCACCTGGGCAGCTGACTTTACTTACCCCTGGAAACAGGCCATCCTTTGTTCCCAACTCCCTCAGCCGGGCACCAGGCCTCGACCACCAACGATCCCAAACGGAACAGGATTTCTTCAAGATGCAAGCTGCCACAAGCTGGAAGCCTGGCTTCCCATGGAGGAACAATTGCCATCTGTAAACTGACATCAGGCACCTGGGCAGCTGACTTTACTTACCCCTGGAAACAGGCCATCATTTGTGCCCAAGTCCCTCTGCCGGGCACCAGGCCTCGGCCACCTACAATCCCGAACGGAACAGGATTTCTTCCAGATGCAAGCTGCCACAAGCTGGAAGCCTGGCTTCCCATGGAGGGCCAAAGGCCTCCTACAAACTGACATCAGGCACCTGGGCAGCTGACTTTACTTACCCCTGGAAACAGTCCATCATTTGTGCCCAACTCCCTCTGCCGGGCACCTAGCCTCGGCCACCTACAATCCCGAACGGAACAGGATTTCTTTCAGATGCAAGCTGCCACAAGCTGGAAGCCTGGCTTCCCATGGAGGAACAATTGCCATCTGCAAACTGACATCAGGCACCTGGGCAGCTGACTTTACTTACCCCTGGAAACAGGCCATTCTTTGTGCCCAACTCCCTCTGCCGGGCACCTGGCCTCGGCCACCTACAATCCAGAACGGAACAGGATTTCTTCCAGATGCAAGCTGCCACAAGCTGGAAGCCTGGCTTCCCTTGGAGGGCCAAAGGCCTCCTACAAACTGACACCAGGCACCTGGGCAGCTGACTTTACTAACCCCTGGAAACAGTCCATCATTTGTGCCCAACTCCCTCTGCCGGGCACCTGGCCTCGGCCACCTACAATCCCGAATGGAACAGGATTTCTACCAGATGCAAGCTGCCACAAACTGGAAGACTAGTTTCCCTAGAAGGGCCAAAGGCCTCCTACAAACTGACATCAGGCACCTGGGCAGCTGACTTTACTTACCCCTGGAAACAGGCCATTCTTTGTTCCCAACTCCCTTAGCCAGGCACCAGGCCTCGGCCACCTACGATCCCAAACGGAACAGGATTTCTTCAAGATGCAAGCTGCCACAAGCCGGAAGCCTGGCTGCTCTTGGAGGGCCAAAGGCCTCCTACAAACTGACATCAGGCACCTGGGCAGCTGACTTTACTTACCCCTGGAAACAGGCCATCATTTGTGCCCAACTCCCTCTGCCGGGCACGTGGCCTTGGTTACCTGCAATCCCGATCGTATCAGGATTTCTTCCAGATGCAAGCTGCCACAAACTGGAAGACTAGTTTCCCTTGAAGGGCCAAAGGCCTCCTACAAACTGACATCAGGCACCTGGGCAGTTGACTTTACTTACCCCTGGAAACAGGCCATCCTTTGTGCCCAAGTCCCTCTGCCGGGCACCAGGCCTCGGCCACCTACAATCCCAAACGGAACAGGATTTCTCCCAGATGCAAGCTGCCACAAGCTGGAAGCCTGGCTTCCCATGGAGGGCCAAAGGCCTCCTACAAACTGACATCAGGCACCTGGGCAGGTGACTTTACTTACACCTGGAAGCAGGCCATCATTTGTGCCCAACTCCCTCTGCCGGGCACCTAGCCTCGGCCACCTACAATCCCGAACGGAACAGGATTTCTTCCAGATGCAAGCTGCCACAAGCTGGAAGCCTGGCTTCCCATGGAGGAACAATTGCCATCTGCAAACTGACATCAGGCACCTGGGCAGCTGACTTTACTTACCCCTGGAAACAGGCCATCATTTCTGCCCAACTCCCTCTGCCGGGCACCTGGCCTCGGCCACCTACAATCCAGAACGGAACAGGATTTCTTCCAGATGCAAGCTGCCACAAACTGGAAGACTACCTTCCCTTAAAGGGCCAAAGGCCTGCTACAAACTGACATCAGGCACCTGGGCAGGTGACTTTACTTACCCCTGGAAACAGGCCATCCTTTGTTCCCAACTCCCTTAGCCAGGCACCAGGCCTCGGCCTCCAACGATCCCAAATGGAACAGGATTTCTTCCAGATGCAAGCTGCCACAAGCCGGAAGCCTGGCTGCTCTTGGAGGGCCAAAGGCCTCCTACAAACTGACATCAGGCACCTGGGCAGCTGACTTTACTTACCCCTGGAAACAGGCCATCATTTGTGCCCAACTCCCTCTGCCGGGCACGTGGCCTTGGCCACCTGCAATCCCGAATGGATCAGGATTTCTTCCAGATGCAAGCTGCCACAAACTGGAAGACTAGTTTCCCTTGAAGGGCCAAAGGCCTCCTACAAACTGACATCAGGCACCTGGGCAGCTGACTTTACTTACCCCTGGAAACAGGCCATCATTTGTGCCCAACTCCCTCTGCCGGGCACCAGGCCTTGGCCACCTACAATCCCAAACGGAACAGGATTTCTTCCAGATGCAAGCTGCCACAAGCTGGAAGCCTGGCTTCCCATGGAGGGCCAAAGGCCTCCTACAAACTGACATCAGGCACCTGGGCAGCTGACTTTACTTACCCCTGGAAACAGTCCATCATTTGTGCCCAACTCACTCTGCCGGGCCCCTAGCCTCGGCCACCTACAATCCCAAACGGAACAGGATTTCTTCCAGATGCAAGCTGCCACAAGCTGGAAGCCTGGCTTCCCATGGAGGAACAATTGCCATCTGCAAACTGACATCAGGCACCTGGGCAGCTGACTTTACTTACCCCTGGAAACAGGCCATCATTTGTGCCCAACTCCCTCTGCCGGGCACCTGGCCTCGGCCACCTACAATCCCGAACGGAACAGCATTTCTTCGCGATGCAAGCTGCCACAAACTGAAAGACTTGCTTCCCTTGGAGGGCCAAAGGCCTCCTACAAACTGACATCAGGCACCTGGGCAGCTGACTTTACTTACCTCTGGAAACAGGCCATCCTTTGTTCCCAACTCCCTTAGCGAGGCACCAGGCCTCGGCCACCTACGATCCCAAACGGAACAGGATTTTTCAAGATGCAAGCTGCCACAAGCCGGAAGCCTGGCTGCTCTTGGACGGCCAAAGGCCTCCTAAAAACTGACATCAGGCACCTGGGCAGCTGACTTTACTTACCCCTGGAAACAGGCCATCATTTGTGCCCAACTCCCTCTGCCAGGCACGTGGCCTTGGCTACCTGCAATCCCGATCGGATCAGGATTTCTTCCAGATGCAAGCTGCCACAAACTGGAAGACTAGTTTCCCTTGAAGGGCCAAAGGCCTCCTACAAACTGACATCAGGCACCTGGGCAGTTGACTTTACTTACCCCTGGAAACAGGCCATCATTTGTGCCCAACTCCCTCTGCCGGGCACCAGGCCTCGGCCACCTACAATCCCAAACGGAACAGGATTTCTTCCAGATGCAAGCTGCCACATGCTGGAAGCCTGGCTTCCCTTGGAGGGCCAAAGGCCTCCTACAAACTGACATCAGGCACCTGGGCAGCTGACTTTACTTACCCCTGGAAACAGGCCATCATTTGTGCCCAACTCCCTCTGCCGGGCACCTGGCCTCGGCCACCTACAATCCTGAACGGAACAGGATTTCTTCCAGATGCAAGCTGCCACAAGCTGGAAGCCTGGCTTCCCATGGAGGAACAATTGCCATCTGCCAACTGACATCAGGCACCTGGGCAGCTGACTTTACTTACCCCTGGAAACAGGCCATCATTTGTGCCCAACTCCCTCAGCCGGGCGCCTGGCCTCGGCCACCTACAATCCAGAACGGAACAGGATTTCTTCCAGATGCAAGCTGCCACAAACTGGAAGACTTGCTTCCCTTGGAGGGCCAAAGTCCTCCTACAAACTGACATCAGGCACCTGGGCAGCTGACTTTACTTACCCCTGGAAACAGGCCATCCTTTGTTCCCAACTCCCTTAGCCAGGCACCAGGCCTCGGCCACCTACGATCCCAAACGGAACAGGATTTCTTCAAGATGCAAGCTGCCACCAGCCGGAAGCCTGGCTGCTCTTGGAGGGCCAAAGGCCTCCTACAAACTGACATCAGGCACCTGGGCAGCTGACTTTACTTACCCCTGGAAACAGGCCATCATTTGTGCCCAACTCCCTCTGACGGGCACGTGGCCTTGGCCACCTGCAATCCCGAATGGATCAGGATTTCTTCCAGATGCAAGCTGCCACAAACTGGAAGACTAGTTTCCCTTGAAGGGCCAAAGGCCTCCTACAAACTGACATCAGGCACCTGGGCAGCTGACTTTACTTACCCCTGGAAACAGGCCATCATTTGTGCCCACCTCCCTCTGCCGGGCACCTGGCCTCGGCCACCTGCAATCCCGAATGTAACAGGATTTCTTCCAGATGCAAGCTGCCACAAACTGGAAGACTAGTTTCCCTTGAAGGGCCAAAGGCCTCCTACAAACTGACATCAGGCACCTGGGCAGCTGACTTTACTTACCCCTCGAAACAGGCCATCCTTTGTGCACAACTCCCTCTGCCGGCCACCTGGTCTCGGCCACCTACAATCCCAAACGGAACAGGATTTCTTCCAGATGCAAGCTGCCACAAACTGGAAGACTACCTTCCCTTAGCGGGCCAACGGCCTGCTACAAACTGACATCAGGCACCTGGGCAACTGACTTTACATGCCCCTGGAAACAGGCCATCCTTTGTGCCCAACTCCCTCTGCCGGGCACCCGGCTCCGTGCACCTACAATCCCGAACGGAACAGGATTTCTTCCAGATGCAAGCTGCCAAAAGCTGGAAGACTTGCTTCCCTTGGAGGGCCAAAGGCCTCCTACAAACTGACATCAGGCACCTGGGCAGCTGACTTTACTTACCCCTGGAAACAGGCCATCCTTTGTGCCCAACTCCCTTAGCCGGGCACCAGGCCTCGGCCACTTACGATCCCAAACGGAACAGGATTTCTTCCAGATGCAAGCTGCCACAAGCTGGAAGCCTGGCTTCCCATGGAGGAACAATTGCCATCTGCAAACTGACATCAGGCACCTGGGCAGCTGACTTTACTTACCCCTGGAAACAGGCCATCCTTTGTGCCCAGCTCCCTCTGCCGGGCACCTGGCCTCGGCCACCTACGATCCCAAACAGAACAGGATTTCTTCAAGATGCAAGCTACCACAAACTGGAAGACTAGCTTCCCATGGAGGACCAAAGGCCTCCTACAAACTGACATCAGGCACCTGGGCAGCTGACTTTACTTACCCCTGGAAACAGGCCATCCTTTGTGCCCAACTCCCTCTGCCGGGCACCTGGTCTCGGCCACCTACAATCCCAAACGGAACAGGATTTCTTCGCGATGCAAGCTGCCACAAACTGGAAGACTTGCTTCACTTGGAGGGCCAAAGGCCTCCTACAAACTGACACCAGGCACCTGGGCAGCTGACTTTACTTACCCCTGGAAACAGGCCATCCTTTGTGCCCAAGTCCCTCTGCCGGGCACCTGGCCTCGGCCACCTACAATCCCGAACGGAACAGGATTTCTTCCAGATGCAAGCTGCCACAAACTGTAGGACTAGCTTCCCTTAGAGGGCCAAAGGCCTGCTACAAACTGACATCAGGCACCTGGGCAGCTGACTTTACTTACCCCTGGAAACAGGCCATCCTTTGTGCCCAACTCCCTCTGCCGGGCACCTGGCCTCGGCCACCTAGAATTGGAAACGGAACAGTATTTCTTCCAGATGCAAGCTGCCACAAGCTAGAAGCCTGGCTTCCCATGGAGGAACAATTGCCATCTGCAAACTGACATCAGGCACCTGGGCAGCTGACTTTACTTATCCCTGGAAACAGGCCATCCTTTGTGCCCAACTCCCTCTGCCGGGCACCCGGCTCCGTGCACCTACAATCTTGAACGGAACAGGATTTCTTCCAGATGCAAGCTGCCACAAGCAGGAAGCCTGGCTTCGCATGGAGGGCCAAAGGCCTCCTACAAACTGCCATCAGGCACCTGGGCAGCTGACTTTACTTACCCCTAAAAACAGGCCATCCTTTGTTCCCAACTCCCTCTGCCGGGCTCCCAGCTTCAGCCACCTACAATCTTGAATGGAACAGGATTTTTTCCAGATGCAAGATGCCTTGAACAGGAAGACTAGCATCACTTGGGGAGCCATAGGCCTTCAACAAACTGACATCAGGCACCTGGGCAGCTGAATTTACTTACCCCTGGAAACAGGCCATCATTTGTGCCCAACTCCCTCTGCCAGGCACCTGGCCTCGGCCACCTACAATCGCAAACGAAACAGGATTTCTTCCAGATGCATGCTGTCACAAACTGGAAGACTACCTTCCCATGGAGGGCCAAAAGCCTCCTACAAACTGACATCAGCCACCTGGGCAGCTGACTTTACTTACCCCTGGAAACAGGCCATCCTTTCTGCCCAACTCCCTCTGCCGGGCACCTGGCCTCGGCCACCTACAATCCCGAACGGAACAGGATTTCTTCCAGATTCAAGCTCTCTTGAACTAGAAGACTACCTTCCCTTAGCGGGCCAAAGGCCTCCTACAAACTGACATCAGGCACCTGGGCAGCTTACTTTACTTACCCCTGGAAACAGGCCATCATTTGTGCCCAACTCCCTCTGCCGGGCACCAGGCCTCGGCCACCTACAATCCCAAACGGAACAGGATTTCTTCCAGATGTAAGCTGCCACAAACTGGAAGACTTGCTTCCCTTGGAGGGCCAAAGGCCTCCGACAAACTGACACCAGGCACCTGGGCAGCTGACTTTACTTACCCCTGGAAACAGGCCATCCTTTGTTCCCAACTCCCTCAGCCGGGCACCAGGCCTCGACCACCAACGATCCCAAACGGAACAGGATTTCTTCAAGATGCAAGCTGCCACAAGCTGGAAGCCTGGCTTCCCATGGAGGAACAATTGCCATCTGTAAACTGACATCAGGCACCTGGGCAGCTGACTTTACTTACCCCTGGAAACAGGCCATCATTTGTGCCCAAGTCCCTCTGCCGGGCACCAGGCCTCGGCCACCTACAATCCCGAACGGAACAGGATTTCTTCCAGATGCAAGCTGCCACAAGCTGGAAGCCTGGCTTCCCATGGAGGGCCAAAGGCCTCCTACAAACTGACATCAGGCACCTGGGCAGCTGACTTTACTTACCCCTGGAAACAGTCCATCATTTGTGCCCAACTCCCTCTGCCGGGCACCTAGCCTCGGCCACCTACAATCCCGAACGGAACAGGATTTCTTTCAGATGCAAGCTGCCACAAGCTGGAAGCCTGGCTTCCCATGGAGGAACAATTGCCATCTGCAAACTGACATCAGGCACCTGGGCAGCTGACTTTACTTACCCCTGGAAACAGGCCATCCTTTGTGCCCAACTCCCTCTGCCGGGCACCTGGCCTCGGCCACCTACAATCCAGAACGGAACAGGATTTCTTCCAGATGCAAGCTGCCACAAGCTGGAAGCCTGGCTTCCCTTGGAGGGCCAAAGGCCTCCTACAAACTGACACCAGGCACCTGGGCAGCTGACTTTACTTACCCCTGGAAACAGGCCATCATTTGTGCCCAACTCCCTCTGCCGGGAACGTGGCCTTGGTTACCTGCAATCCCGATCGTATCAGGATTTCTTCCAGATGCAAGCTGCCACAAACTGGAAGACTAGTTTCCCTTGAAGGGCCAAAGGCCTCCTACAAACTGACATCAGGCACCTGGGCAGTTGACTTTACTTACCCCTGGAAACAGGCCATCCTTTGTGCCCAAGTCCCTCTGCCGGGCACCAGGCCTCGGCCACCTACAATCCCAAACGGAACAGGATTTCTCCCAGATGCAAGCTGCCACAAGCTGGAAGCCTGGCTTCCCATGGAGGGCCAAAGGCCTCCTACAAACTGACATCAGGCACCTGGGCAGGTGACTTTACTTACACCTGGAAGCAGGCCATCATTTGTGCCCAACTCCCTCTGCCGGGCACCTAGCCTCGGCCACCTACAATCCCGAACGGAACAGGATTTCTTCCAGATGCAAGCTGCCACAAGCTGGAAGCCTGGCTTCCCATGGAGGAACAATTGCCATCTGCAAACTGACATCAGGCACCTGGGCAGCTGACTTTACTTACCCCTGGAAACAGGCCATCATTTCTGCCCAACTCCCTCTGCCGGGCACCTGGCCTCGGCCACCTACAATCCAGAACGGAACAGGATTTCTTCCAGATGCAAGCTGCCACAAACTGGAAGACTACCTTCCCTTAAAGGGCCAAAGGCCTGCTACAAACTGACATCAGGCACCTGGGCAGG
The DNA here is from genome assembly GCF_029207755.1 of Chamaea fasciata. Lineage (NCBI taxonomy): Eukaryota > Metazoa > Chordata > Aves > Passeriformes > Sylviidae > Chamaea > Chamaea fasciata. The sequence goes on along the minus strand of NW_027094300.1, from coordinate 77,939 downwards.
TGACTTTACTTACCCCTGGAAACAGGCCATCCTTTGTTCCCAACTCCCTTAGCCAGGCACCAGGCCTCGGCCTCCAACGATCCCAAATGGAACAGGATTTCTTCCAGATGCAAGCTGCCACAAGCCGGAAGCCTGGCTGCTCTTGGAGGGCCAAAGGCCTCCTACAAACTGACATCAGGCACCTGGGCAGCTGACTTTACTTACCCCTGGAAACAGGCCATCATTTGTGCCCAACTCCCTCTGCCGGGCACGTGGCCTTGGCCACCTGCAATCCCGAATGGATCAGGATTTCTTCCAGATGCAAGCTGCCACAAACTGGAAGACTAGTTTCCCTTGAAGGGCCAAAGGCCTCCTACAAACTGACATCAGGCACCTGGGCAGCTGACTTTACTTACCCCTGGAAACAGGCCATCATTTGTGCCCAACTCCCTCTGCCGGGCACGTGGCCTTGGCTACCTGCAATCCCGATCGGATCAGGATTTCTTCCAGATGCAAGCTGCCACAAACTGGAAGACTAGTTTCCCTTGAAGGGCCAAAGGCCTCCTACAAACTGACATCAGGCACCTGGGCAGTTGACTTTACTTACCCCTGGAAACAGGCCATCATTTGTGCCCAACTCCCTCTGCCGGGCACCAGGCCTCGGCCACCTACAATCCCAAACGGAACAGGATTTCTTCCAGATGCAAGCTGCCACATGCTGGAAGCCTGGCTTCCCTTGGAGGGCCAAAGGCCTCCTACAAACTGACATCAGGCACCTGGGCAGCTGACTTTACTTACCCCTGGAAACAGGCCATCATTTGTGCCCAACTCCCTCTGCCGGGCACCTAGCCTCGGCCACCTACAATCCTGAACGGAACAGGATTTCTTCCAGATGCAAGCTGCCACAAGCTGGAAGCCTGGCTTCCCATGGAGGAACAATTGCCATCTGCCAACTGACATCAGGCACCTGGGCAGCTGACTTTACTTACCCCTGGAAACAGGCCATCATTTGTGCCCAACTCCCTCAGCCGGGCGCCTGGCCTCGGCCACCTACAATCCAGAACGGAACAGGATTTCTTCCAGATGCAAGCTGCCACAAACTGGAAGACTTGCTTCCCTTGGAGGGCCAAAGTCCTCCTACAAACTGACATCAGGCACCTGGGCAGCTGACTTTACTTACCCCTGGAAACAGGCCATCCTTTGTTCCCAACTCCCTTAGCCAGGCACCAGGCCTCGGCCACCTACGATCCCAAACGGAACAGGATTTCTTCAAGATGCAAGCTGCCACAAGCCGGAAGCCTGGCTGCTCTTGGACGGCCAAAGGCCTCCTAAAAACTGACATCAGGCACCTGGGCAGCTGACTTTACTTACCCCTGGAAACAGGCCATCATTTGTGCCCAACTCCCTCTGACGGGCACGTGGCCTTGGCCACCTGCAATCCCGAATGGATCTGGATTTCTTCCAGATTCAAGCTGCCACAAACTGGAAGACTAGTTTCCCTTGAAGGGCCAAAGGCCTCCTACAAACTGACATCAGGCACCTGGGCAGCTGACTTTACTTACCCCTGGAAACAGGCCATCATTTGTGCCCACCTCCCTCTGCCGGGCACCTGGCCTCGGCCACCTACAATCCCAAACGGAACAGGATTTCTTCCAGACACAAGCTGCCACAAGCTGGAAGCCTGGCTTCCCATGGAGAGCCAAAGGCCTCCTACAAACTGACATCAGGCACCTGGGCAGCTGACTTTACTTACCCCTGGAAACAGGCCATCATTTGTGCCCAACTCCCTCTGCAGGGCACCTAGCCTCGGCCACCTACAATCCCGAACGGAACAGGATTTCTTCCAGATGCAAGCTGCCACAAGCTGGAAGCCTGGCTTCCCATGGAGGAACAATTGCCATCTGCCAACTGACATCAGGCACCTGGGCAGCTGACTTTACTTACCCCTGGAAACAGGCCATCATTTGTGCCCAACTCCCTCTGCCGGGCGCCTGGCCTCGGCCACCTACAATCCAGAACGGAACAGGATTTCTTCGCGATGCAAGCTGCCACAAACTGGAAGACTTGCTTCCCTTGGAGGGCCAAAGTCCTCCTACAAACTGACATCAGGCACCTGGGCAGCTGACTTTACTTACCCCTGGAAACAGGCCATCCTTTGTTCCCAACTCCCTTAGCCAGGCACCAGGCCTCGGCCACCTACGATCCCAAACGGAACAGGATTTCTTCAAGATTCAAGCTGCCACAAGCCGGAAGCCTGGCTGCTCTTGGAGGGCCAAAGGCCTCCTACAAACTGACATCAGGCACCTGGGCAGCTGACTTTACTTACCCCTGGAAACAGGCCATCATTTGTGCCCACCTCCCTCTGCCGGGCACCTGGCCTCGGCCACCTACAATGCCAAACGGAACAGGATTTCTTCCAGATGCAAGCTGCCACAAGCTGGAAGCCTGGCTTCCCATGGAGGGCCAAAGGCCTCCTACAAACTGACATCAGGCACCTGGGCAGCTGACTTTACTTACCCCTGGATACAGGCCATCATTTGTGCCCAACTCCCTCTGCCGGGCACCTGGCCTCGGCCACCTGCAATCCCGAATGTAACAGGATTTCTTCCAGATGCAAGCTGCCACAAACTGGAAGACTAGTTTCCCTTGAAGGGCCAAAGGCCTCCTACAAACTGACATCAGGCACCTGGGCAGCTGACTTTACTTACCCCTCGAAACAGGCCATCCTTTGTGCACAACTCCCTCTGCCGGCCACCTGGTCTCGGCCACCTACAATCCCAAACGGAACAGGATTTCTTCCAGATGCAAGCTGCCACAAACTGGAAGACTACCTTCCCTTAGCGGGCCAACGGCCTGCTACAAACTGACATCAGGCACCTGGGCAACTGACTTTACATGCCCCTGGAAACAGGCCATCCTTTGTGCCCAACTCCCTCTGCCGGGCACCCGGCTCCGTGCACCTACAATCCCGAACGGAACAGGATTTCTTCCAGATGCAAGCTGCCACAAGCTGGAAGCCTGGCTTCCCATGGAGGGCCAAAGGCCTCCTAAAAACTGACATCAGGCACCTGGGCAGCTGACTTTACTTACCCCTGGAAACAGGCCATCATTTGTGCCCAACTCCCTCTGCCGGGCACCTGGCCTCTGCCACCTGCAATCCCGAACGGAACAGGATTTCTTCGCGATGCAAGCTGCCAAAAGCTGGAAGACTTGCTTCCCTTGGAGGGCCAAAGGCCTCCTACAAACTGACATCAGGCACCTGGGCAGCTGACTTTACTTACCCCTGGAAACAGGCCATCCTTTGTGCCCAACTCCCTTAGCCGGGCACCAGGCCTCGGCCACTTACGATCCCAAACGGAACAGGATTTCTTCCAGATGCAAGCTGCCACAAGCTGGAAGCCTGGCTTCCCATGGAGGAACAATTGCCATCTGCAAACTGACATCAGGCACCTGGGCAGCTGACTTTACTTACCCCTGGAAACAGGCCATCATTTGTGCCCAACTCCCTCTGCCGGGCACCTGGTCTCGGCCACCTACAATCCCAAACGGAACAGGATTTCTTCGCGATGCAAGCTGCCACAAACTGGAAGACTTGCTTCACTTGGAGGGCCAAAGGCCTCCTACAAACTGACACCAGGCACCTGGGCAGCTGACTTTACTTACCCCTGGAAACAGGCCATCCTTTGTGCCCAAGTCCCTCTGCCGGGCACCTGGCCTCGGCCACCTACAATCCCGAACGGAACAGGATTTCTTCCAGATGCAAGCTGCCACAAACTGTAGGACTAGCTTCCCTTAGAGGGCCAAAGGCCTGCTACAAACTGACATCAGGCACCTGGGCAGCTGACTTTACTTACCCCTGGAAACAGGCCATCCTTTGTGCCCAACTCCCTCTGCCGGGCACCTGGCCACGGCCACCTAGAATTGGAAACGGAACAGTATTTCTTCCAGATGCAAGCTGCCACAAGCTAGAAGCCTGGCTTCCCATGGAGGAACAATTGCCATCTGCAAACTGACATCAGGCACCTGGGCAGCTGACTTTACTTATCCCTGGAAACAGGCCATCCTTTGTGCCCAACTCCCTCTGCCGGGCACCCGGCTCCGTGCACCTACAATCTTGAACGGAACAGGATTTCTTCCAGATGCAAGCTGCCACAAGCAGGAAGCCTGGCTTCGCATGGAGGGCCAAAGGCCTCCTACAAACTGACATCAGGCACCTGGGCAGCTGACTTTACTTACCCCTAAAAACAGGCCATCCTTTGTTCCCAACTCCCTCTGCCGGGCTCCCAGCTTCAGCCACCTACAATCTTGAATGGAACAGGATTTTTTCCAGATGCAAGATGCCTTGAACAGGAAGACTAGCATCACTTGGGGAGCCATAGGCCTTCAACAAACTGACATCAGGCACCTGGGCAGCTGAATTTACTTACCCCTGGAAACAGGCCATCATTTGTGCCCAACTCCCTCTGCCGGGCACCTGGCCTCGGCCACCTACAATTTCGAACGGAACAGGATTTATTCCAGATGCAAGCTGCCACTAACTGGAAGACTTGGTTCCCTTGGAGGGCCAAAGACCTCCTACAAACTGACATCAGGCACCTGGGCAGCTGACGTTACTTACCCCTGGAAACAGGCCATCCTTTGTTCCCAACTCCCTTAGCAGTGCACCCGGATCCGGCCACCTACAATCCCGAACGGAACAGGATTTCTTCCAGATGCAAGCTGCCACAAGCAGGAAGCCTGGCTTCCCATGGAGGGCCAAAGGCCTCCTACAAACTGACATCAGGCACCTGGGCAGCTGACGTTACTTACCCCTGGAAACAGGCCATCCTTTGTGCCCAACTCCCTCTGCCGGGCACCCGGCTCTGTGCACCTACAATCCCGAACGGAACAGCATTTCTTCCAGATGCAAGCTGCCACAAACTGGAAGACTAGCTTCCCTTAGAGGGCCAAAGGCCTCCTAAAAACTGACATCAGGCACCTGGGCAGCTGACTTTACTTACCCCTGGAAACAGGCCATCCTTTGTTACCAACTCCCTCTGCCGGGCACCAGGCCTCGGCCACCTACAATCCCAAACAGAACAGGATTTCTTAAAGATGCAAGCTGCCACAAGCTGGAAGCCTGGCTTCCCTTGGAGGGCCAAAGGCCTCCTACAAACTGACATCAGGCACCTGGGCAGCTGACTTTACATGCCCCTGGAAACAGGCCATCCTTTGTTCCCAACTCCCTCTGCCGGGCACCCGGCTCCGTGCACCTACAATCCCGAACGGAACAGGATTTCTTCCAGATGCAAGCTGCCACAAGCAGGAAGCCTGGCTTCCCATGGAGGGCCAAAGGCCTCCTACAGACTGACATCAGGCACCTGGGCAGCTGACTTTACTTGCCCTTAAAAACAGGCCATCCTTTGTTCCCAACTCCCTCTGCCGGGCACTCGGCTTCAGCCACCTACAATCTTGAATGGAACAGGATTTTTTCCAGATGCAAGCTGCCTTGAACAGGAAGACTACCATCACTTGGGGGGCCATAGGCCTGCAACAAACTGACATCAGGCACCTGGGCAGCTGACTTTACTTACCCCTGGAAACAGGCCATCATTTGTGCCCAACTCCCTCTGCCGGGCACCTGGCCTCGGCCACCTACAATCCCGAACGGAACAGGATTTCTTCCAGATGCAAGCTGCCACTAACTGGACGACTTGGTTCCCTTGGAGGGCCAAAGGCCTCCTACAAACTGACACCAGGCACCTGGGCAGCTGACTTTACTTACCCCTGGAAACAGGCCAACCTTTGTACCCAACTCCCTCTGCCGGGCACCTGGCCTCGGCCACCTACAATCCAGAACGGAACAGGATTTCTTCCAGATGCAAGCTGCCACAAACTGGAAGACTTGCTTCCCTTGGAGGGCCAAAGTCCTCCTACAAACTGACATCAGGCACCTGGGCAGCTGACTTTACTTACCCCTGGAAACAGGCCATCCTTTGTTCCCAACTCCCTTAGCCAGGCACCAGGCCTCGGCCACCTACGATCCCAAACGGAACAGGATTTCTTCAAGATGCAAGCTGCCACAAGCCGGAAGCCTGGCTGCTCTTGGAGGGCCAAAGGCCTCCTACAAACTGACATCAGGCACCTGGGCAGCTGACTTTACTTACCCCTGGAAACAGGCCATCATTTGTGCCCAACTCCCTCTGACGGGCACGTGGCCTTGGCCACCTGCAATCCCGAATGGATCAGGATTTCTTCCAGATGCAAGCTGCCACAAACTGGAAGACTAGTTTCTCTTGAAGGACCAAAGGCCTCCTACAAACTGACATCAGGCACCTGGGCAGCTGACTTTACTTACCCCTGGAAACAGGCCATCATTTGTGCCCACCTCCCTCTGCCGGGCACCTGGCCTCGGCCACCTACAATCCCAAACGGAACAGGATTTCTTCCAGATACAAGCTGCCACAAGCTGGAAGCCTGGCTTCCCATGGAGGGCCAAAGGCCTCCTACAAACTGACATCAGGCACCTGGGCAGCTGACTTTACTTACACCTGGAAGCAGGCCATCATTTGTGCCCAACTCCCTCTGCCGGGCACCTAGCCTCGGCCACCTACAATCCCGAACGGAACAGGATTTCTTCCAGATGCAAGCTGCCACAAGCTGGAAGCCTGGCTTCCCATGGAGGAACAATTGCCATCTGCAAACTGACATCAGGCACCTGGGCAGCTGACTTTACTTACCCCTGGAAACAGGCCATCATTTCTGCCCAACTCCCTCTGCCGGGCACCTGGCCTCGGCCACCTACAATCCAGAACGGAACAGGATTTCTTCCAGATGCAAGCTGCCACAAACTGGAAAACTACCTTCCCTTAAAGGGCCAAAGGCCTGCTACAAACTGACATCAGGCACCTAGGCAGGTGACTTTACTTACCCCTGGAAACAGGCCATCCTTTGTTCCCAACTCCCTTAGCCAGGCACCAGGCCTCGGCCTCCAACGATCCCAAACGGAACAGGATTTCTTCAAGATTCAAGCTGCCACAAGCTGGAAGCCTGGCTGCTCTTGGAGGGCCAAAGGCCTCCTACAAACTGACATCAGGCACCTGGGCAGCTGACTTTACTTACCCCTGGAAACAGGCCATCATTTGTGCCCACCTCCCTCTGCCGGGCACCTGGCCTCGGCCACCTACAATGCCAAACGGAACAGGATTTCTTCCAGATGCAAGCTGCCACAAGCTGGAAGCCTGGCTTCCCATGGAGGGCCAAAGGCCTCCTACAAACTGACATCAGGCACCTGGGCAGCTGACTTTACTTACCCCTGGATACAGGCCATCATTTGTGCCCAACTCCCTCTGCCGGGCACCTGGCCTCGGCCACCTGCAATCCCGAATGTAACAGGATTTCTTCCAGATGCAAGCTGCCACAAACTGGAAGACTAGTTTCCCTTGAAGGGCCAAAGGCCTCCTACAAACTGACATCAGGCACCTGGGCAGCTGACTTTACTTACCCCTCGAAACAGGCCATCCTTTGCGCACAACTCCCTCTGCCGGCCACCTGGTCTCGGCCACCTACAATCCCAAACGGAACAGGATTTCTTCCAGATGCAAGCTGCCACAAACTGGAAGACTACCTTCCCTTAGCGGGCCAACGGCCTGCTACAAACTGACATCAGGCACCTGGGCAACTGACTTTACATGCCCCTGGAAACAGGCCATCCTTTGTGCCCAACTCCCTCTACCGGGCACCCGGCTCCGTGCACCTACAATCCCGAACGGAACAGGATTTCTTCCAGATGCAAGCTGCCACAAGCTGGAAGCCTGGCTTCCCATGGAGGGCCAAAGGCCTCCTAAAAACTGACATCAGGCACCTGGGCAGCTGACTTTACTTACCCCTGGAAACAGGCCATCATTTGTGCCCAACTCCCTCTGCCGGGCACCTGGCCTCGGCCACCTACAATCCCGAACGGAACAGGATTTCTTCGCGATGCAAGCTGCCAAAAGCTGGAAGACTTGCTTCCCTTGGAGGGCCAAAGGCCTCCTACAAACTGACATCAGGCACCTGGGCAGCTGACTTTACTTACCCCTGGAAACAGGCCATCCTTTGTGCCCAACTCCCTTAGCCGGGCACCAGGCCTCGGCCACTTACGATCCCAAACGGAACAGGATTTCTTCCAGATGCAAGCTGCCACAAGCTGGAAGCCTGGCTTCCCATGGAGGAACAATTGCCATCTGCAAACTGACATCAGGCACCTGGGCAGCTGACTTTACTTACCCCTGGAAACAGGCCATCATTTGTGCCCAGCTCCCTCTGCCGGGCACCTGGCCTCGGCCACCTACGATCCCAAACAGAACAGGATTTCTTCAAGATGCAAGCTACCACAAACTGGAAGACTAGCTTCCCATGGAGGACCAAAGGCCTCCTACAAACTGACACCAGGCACCTGGGCAGCTGACTTTACTTACCCCTGGAAACAGGCCATCCTTTGTGCCCAAGTCCCTCTGCCGGGCACCTGGCCTCGGCCACCTACAATCCCGAACGGAACAGGATTTCTTCCAGATGCAAGCTGCCACAAACTGTAGGACTAGCTTCCCTTAGAGGGCCAAAGGCCTGCTACAAACTGACATCAGGCACCTGGGCAGCTGACTTTACTTACCCCTGGAAACAGGCCATCCTTTGTGCCCAACTCCCTCTGCCGGGCACCTGGCCTCGGCCACCTAGAATTGGAAACGGAACAGTATTTCTTCCAGATGCAAGCTGCCACAAGCTAGAAGCCTGGCTTCCCATGGAGGAACAATTGCCATCTGCAAACTGACATCAGGCACCTGGGCAGCTGACTTTACTTATCCCTGGAAACAGGCCATCCTTTGTGCCCAACTCCCTCTGCCGGGCACCCGGCTCCGTGCACCTACAATCTTGAACGGAACAGGATTTCTTCCAGATGCAAGCTGCCACAAGCAGGAAGCCTGGCTTCGCATGGAGGGCCAAAGGCCTCCTACAAACTGCCATCAGGCACCTGGGCAGCTGACTTTACTTACCCCTAAAAACAGGCCATCCTTTGTTCCCAACTCCCTCTGCCGGGCTCCCAGCTTCAGCCACCTACAATCTTGAATGGAACAGGATTTTTTCCAGATGCAAGATGCCTTGAACAGGAAGACTAGCATCACTTGGGGAGCCATAGGCCTTCAACAAACTGACATCAGGCACCTGGGCAGCTGAATTTACTTACCCCTGGAAACAGGCCATCATTTGTGCCCAACTCCCTCTGCCGGGCACCTGGCCTCGGCCACCTACAATTTCGAACGGAACAGGATTTATTCCAGATGCAAGCTGCCACTAACTGGAAGACTTGGTTCCCTTGGAGGGCCAAAGACCTCCTACAAACTGACATCAGGCACCTGGGCAGCTGACTTTACTTACCCCTGGAAACAGGCCATCCTTTGTTCCCAACTCCCTTAGCAGTGCACCCGGATCCGGCCACCTACAATCCCGAACGGAACAGGATTTCTTCCAGATGCAAGCTGCCACAAGCAGGAAGCCTGGCTTCCCATGGAGGGCCAAAGGCCTCCTACAAACTGACATCAGGCACCTGGGCAGCTGACGTTACTTACCCCTGGAAACAGGCCATCCTTTGTGCCCAACTCCCTCTGCCGGGCACCCGGCTCTGTGCACCTACAATCCCGAACGGAACAGCATTTCTTCCAGATGCAAGCTGCCACAAACTGGAAGACTAGCTTCCCTTAGAGGGCCAAAGGCCTCCTAAAAACTGACATCAGGCACCTGGGCAGCTGACTTTACTTACCCCTGGAAACAGGCCATCCTTTGTTACCAACTCCCTCTGCCGGGCACCAGGCCTCGGCCACCTACAATCCCAAACAGAACAGGATTTCTTAAAGATGCAAGCTGCCACAAGCTGGAAGCCTGGCTTCCCTTGGAGGGCCAAAGGCCTCCTACAAACTGACATCAGGCACCTGGGCAGCTGACTTTACATGCCCCTGGAAACAGGCCATCCTTTGTTCCCAACTCCCTCTGCCGGGCACCCGGCTCCGTGCACCTACAATCCCGAACGGAACAGGATTTCTTCCAGATGCAAGCTGCCACAAGCAGGAAGCCTGGCTTCCCATGGAGGGCCAAAGGCCTCCTACAGACTGACATCAGGCACCTGGGCAGCTGACTTTACTTGCCCTTAAAAACAGGCCATCCTTTGTTCCCAACTCCCTCTGCCGGGCACTCGGCTTCAGCCACCTACAATCTTGAATGGAACAGGATTTTTTCCAGATGCAAGCTGCCTTGAACAGGAAGACTACCATCACTTGGGGGGCCATAGGCCTGCAACAAACTGACATCAGGCACCTGGGCAGCTGACTTTACTTACCCCTGGAAACAGGCCATCATTTGTGCCCAACTCCCTCTGCCGGGCACCTGGCCTCGGCCACCTACAATCCCGAACGGAACAGGATTTCTTCCAGATGCAAGCTGCCACTAACTGGACGACTTGGTTCCCTTGGAGGGCCAAAGGCCTCCTACAAACTGACACCAGGCACCTGGGCAGCTGACTTTACTTACCCCTGGAAACAGGCCAACCTTTGTACCCAACTCCCTCTGCCGGGCACCTGGCCTCGGCCACCTACAATCCAGAACGGAACAGGATTTCTTCCAGATGCAAGCTGCCACAAGCTGGAAGCCTGGCTTCCCATGGAGGAACAATTGCCATCTGCAAACTGACATCAGGCACCTGGGCAGCTGACTTTACTTACCCCTGGAAACAGGCCATCATTTCTGCCCAACTCCCTCTGCCGGGCACCTGGCCTCGGCCACCTACAATCCAGAACGGAACAGGATTTCTTCCAGATGCAAGCTGCCACAAACTGGAAAACTACCTTCCCTTAAAGGGCCAAAGGCCTGCTACAAACTGACATCAGGCACCTGGGCAGGTGACTTTACTTACCCCTGGAAACAGGCCATCCTTTGTTCCCAACTCCCTTAGCCAGGCACCAGGCCTCGGCCTCCAACGATCCCAAATGGAACAGGATTTCTTCCAGATGCAAGCTGCCACAAGCCGGAAGCCTGGCTGCTCTTGGAGGGCCAAAGGCCTCCTACAAACTGACATCAGGCACCTGGGCAGCTGACTTTACTTACCCCTGGAAACAGGCCATCATTTGTGCCCAACTCCCTCTGCCGGGCACGTGGCCTTGGCCACCTGCAATCCCGAATGGATCAGGATTTCTTCCAGATGCAAGCTGCCACAAACTGGAAGACTAGTTTCCCTTGAAGGGCCAAAGGCCTCCTACAAACTGACATCAGGCACCTGGGCAGCTGACTTTACTTACCCCTGGAAACAGGCCATCATTTGTGCCCAACTCCCTCTGCCGGGCACCAGGCCTTGGCCACCTACAATCCCAAACAAAACAGGATTTCTTCCAGATGCAAGCTGCCACAAGCTGGAAGCCTGGCTTCCCATGGAGGGCCAAAGGCCTCCTACAAAGTGGCATCAGGCACCTGGGCAGCTGACTTTACTTACCCCTGGAAACAGTCCATCATTTGTGCCCAACTCACTCTGCCGGGCCCCTAGCCTCGGCCACCTACAATCCCAAACGGAACAGGATTTCTTCCAGATGCAAGCTGCCACAAGCTGGAAGCCTGGCTTCCCATGGAGGAACAATTGCCATCTGCAAACTGACATCAGGCACCTGGGTAGCTGACTTTACTTACCCCTGGAAACAGGCCATCATTTGTGCCCAACTCCCTCTGCCGGGCACCTGGCCTCGGCCACCTACAATCCCGAACGGAACAGCATTTCTTCGCGATGCAAGCTGCCACAAACTGGAAGACTTGCTTCCCTTGGAGGGCCAAAGGCCTCCTACAAACTGACATCAGGCACCTGGGCAGCTGACTTTACTTACCCCTGGAAACAGGCCATCCTTTGTTCCTAACTCCCTTAGCGAGGCACCAGGCCTCGGCCACCTACGATCCCAAACGGAACAGGATTTTTCAAGATGCAAGCTGCCACAAGCCGGAAGCCTGGCTGCTCTTGGACGGCCAAAGGCCTCCTAAAAACTGACATCAGGCACCTGGGCAGCTGACTTTACTTACCCCTGGAAACAGGCCATCATTTGTGCCCAACTCCCTCTGCCGGGCACGTGGCCTTGGCTACCTGCAATCCCGATCGGATCAGGATTTCTTCCAGATGCAAGCTGCCACAAACTGGAAGACTAGTTTCCCTTGAAGGGCCAAAGGCCTCCTACAAACTGACATCAGGCACCTGGGCAGTTGACTTTACTTACCCCTGGAAACAGGCCATCATTTGTGCCCAACTCCCTCTGCCGGGCACCAGGCCTCGGCCACCTACAATCCCAAACGGAACAGGATTTCTTCCAGATGCAAGCTGCCACATGCTGGAAGCCTGGCTTCCCTTGGAGGGCCAAAGGCCTCCTACAAACTGACATCAGGCACCTGGGCAGCTGACTTTACTTACCCCTGGAAACAGGCCATCATTTGTGCCCAACTCCCTCTGCCGGGCACCTAGCCTCGGCCACCTACAATCCTGAACGGAACAGGATTTCTTCCAGATGCAAGCTGCCACAAGCTGGAAGCCTGGCTTCCCATGGAGGAACAATTGCCATCTGCCAACTGACATCAGCACCTGGGCAGCTGACTTTACTTACCCCTGGAAACAGGCCATCATTTGTGCCCAACTCCCTCAGCCGGGCGCCTGGCCTCGGCCACCTACAATCCAGAACGGAACAGGATTTCTTCCAGATGCAAGCTGCCACAAACTGGAAGACTTGCTTCCCTTGGAGGGCCAAAGTCCTCCTAAAAACTGACATCAGGCACCTGGGCAGCTGACTTTACTTACCCCTGGAAACAGGCCATCCTTTGTTCCCAACTCCCTTAGCCAGGCACCAGGCCTCGGCCACCTACGATCCCAAACGGAACAGGATTTCTTCAAGATGCAAGCTGCCACAAGCCGGAAGCCTGGCTGCTCTTGGAGGGCCAAAGGCCTCCTACAAACTGACATCAGGCACCTGGGCAGCTGACTTTACTTACCCCTGAAACAGGCCATCATTTGTGCCCAACTCCCTCTGACGGGCACGTGGCCTTGGCCACCTGCAATCCCGAATGGATCTGGATTTCTTCCAGATTCAAGCTGCCACAAACTGGAAGACTAGTTTCCCTTGAAGGGCCAAAGGCCTCCTACAAACTGACATCAGGCACCTGGGCAGCTGACTTTACTTACCCCTGGAAACAGGCCATCATTTGTGCCCACCTCCCTCTGCCGGGCACCTGGCCTCGGCCACCTACAATCCCAAACGGAACAGGATTTCTTCCAGACACAAGCTGCCACAAGCTGGAAGCCTGGCTTCCCATGGAGAGCCAAAGGCCTCCTACAAACTGACATCAGGCACCTGGGCAGCTGACTTTACTTACCCCTGGAAACAGGCCATCCTTTGTGCCCAAGTCCCTCTGCCGGGCACCTGGCCTCGGCCACCTACAATCCCGAACGGAACAGGATTTCTTCCAGATGCAAGCTGCCACAAACTGTAGGACTAGCTTCCCTTAGAGGGCCAAAGGCCTGCTACAAACTGACATCAGGCACCTGGGCAGCTGACTTTACTTACCCCTGGAAACAGGCCATCCTTTGTGCCCAACTCCCTCTGCCGGGCACCTGGCCTCGGCCACCTAGAATTGGAAACGGAACAGTATTTCTTCCAGATGCAAGCTGCCACAAGCTAGAAGCCTGGCTTCCCATGGAGGAACAATTGCCATCTGCAAACTGACATCAGGCACCTGGGCAGCTGACTTTACTTATCCCTGGAAAAAGGCCATCCTTTGTGCCCAACTCCCTCTGCCGGGCACCCGGCTCCGTGCACCTACAATCTTGAACGGAACAGGATTTCTTCCAGATGCAAGCTGCCACAAGCAGGAAGCCTGGCTTCGCATGGAGGGCCAAAGGCCTCCTACAAACTGCCATCAGGCACCTGGGCAGCTGACTTTACTTACCCCTAAAAACAGGCCATCCTTTGTTCCCAACTCCCTCTGCCGGGCTCCCAGCTTCAGCCACCTACAATCTTGAATGGAACAGGATTTTTTCCAGATGCAAGATGCCTTGAACAGGAAGACTAGCATCACTTGGGGAGCCATAGGCCTTCAACAAACTGACATCAGGCACCTGGGCAGCTGAATTTACTTACCCCTGGAAACAGGCCATCATTTGTGCCCAACTCCCTCTGCCGGGCACCTGGCCTCGGCCACCTACAATTTCGAACGGAACAGGATTTATTCCAGATGCAAGCTGCCACTAACTGGAAGACTTGGTTCCCTTGGAGGGCCAAAGACCTCCTACAAACTGACATCAGGCACCTGGGCAGCTGACGTTACTTACCCCTGGAAACAGGCCATCCTTTGTTCCCAACTCCCTTAGCAGTGCACCCGGATCCGGCCACCTACAATCCCGAACGGAACAGGATTTCTTCCAGATGCAAGCTGCCACAAGCAGGAAGCCTGGCTTCCCATGGAGGGCCAAAGGCCTCCTACAAAACTGACATCAGGCACCTGGGCAGCTGACGTTACTTACCCCTGGAAACAGGCCATCCTTTGTGCCCAACTCCCTCTGCCGGGCACCCGGCTCTGTGCACCTACAATCCCGAACGGAACAGCATTTCTTCCAGATGCAAGCTGCCACAAACTGGAAGACTAGCTTCCCTTAGAGGGCCAAAGGCCTCCTAAAAACTGACATCAGGCACCTGGGCAGCTGACTTTACTTACCCCTGGAAACAGGCCATCCTTTGTTACCAACTCCCTCTGCCGGGCACCAGGCCTCGGCCACCTACAATCCAAACAGAACAGGATTTCTTAAAGATGCAAGCTGCCACAAGCTGGAAGCCTGGCTTCCCTTGGAGGGCCAAAGGCCTCCTACAAACTGACATCAGGCACCTGGGCAGCTGACTTTACATGCCCCTGGAAACAGGCCATCCTTTGTTCCCAACTCCCTCTGCCGGGCACCCGGCTCCGTGCACCTACAATCCCGAACGGAACAGGATTTCTTCCAGATGCAAGCTGCCACAAGCAGGAAGCCTGGCTTCCCATGGAGGGCCAAAGGCCTCCTACAGACTGACATCAGGCACCTGGGCAGCTGACTTTACTTGCCCTTAAAAACAGGCCATCCTTTGTTCCCAACTCCCTCTGCCGGGCACTCGGCTTCAGCCACCTACAATCTTGAATGGAACAGGATTTTTTCCAGATGCAAGCTGCCTTGAACAGGAAGACTACCATCACTTGGGGGGCCATAGGCCTGCAACAAACTGACATCAGGCACCTGGGCAGCTGACTTTACTTACCCCTGGAAACAGGCCATCATTTGTGCCCAACTCCCTCTGCCGGGCACCTGGCCTCGGCCACCTACAATCCCGAACGGAACAGGATTTCTTCCAGATGCAAGCTGCCACTAACTGGACGACTTGGTTCCCTTGGAGGGCCAAAGGCCTCCTACAAACTGACACCAGGCACCTGGGCAGCTGACTTTACTTACCCCTGGAAACAGGCCAACCTTTGTACCCAACTCCCTCTGCCGGGCACCTGGCCTCGGCCACCTACAATCCAGAACGGAACAGGATTTCTTCCAGATGCAAGCTGCCACAAACTGGAAGACTTGCTTCCCTTGGAGGGCCAAAGTCCTCCTACAAACTGACATCAGGCACCTGGGCAGCTGACTTTACTTACCCCTGGAAACAGGCCATCCTTTGTTCCCAACTCCCTTAGCCAGGCACCAGGCCTCGGCCACCTACGATCCCAAACGGAACAGGATTTCTTCAAGATGCAAGCTGCCACAAGCCGGAAGCCTGGCTGCTCTTGGAGGGCCAAAGGCCTCCTACAAACTGACATCAGGCACCTGGGCAGCTGACTTTACTTACCCCTGGAAACAGGCCATCATTTGTGCCCAACTCCCTCTGACGGGCACGTGGCCTTGGCCACCTGCAATCCCGAATGGATCAGGATTTCTTCCAGATGCAAGCTGCCACAAACTGGAAGACTAGTTTCTCTTGAAGGACCAAAGGCCTCCTACAAACTGACATCAGGCACCTGGGCAGCTGACTTTACTTACCCCTGGAAACAGGCCATCATTTGTGCCCACCTCCCTCTGCCGGGCACCTGGCCTCGGCCACCTACAATCCCAAACGGAACAGGATTTCTTCCAGATACAAGCTGCCACAAGCTGGAAGCCTGGCTTCCCATGGAGGGCCAAAGGCCTCCTACAAACTGACATCAGGCACCTGGGCAGCTGACTTTACTTACACCTGGAAGCAGGCCATCATTTGTGCCCAACTCCCTCTGCCGGGCACCTAGCCTCGGCCACCTACAATCCCGAACGGAACAGGATTTCTTCCAGATGCAAGCTGCCACAAGCTGGAAGCCTGGCTTCCCATGGAGGAACAATTGCCATCTGCAAACTGACATCAGGCACCTGGGCAGCTGACTTTACTTACCCCTGGAAACAGGCCATCATTTCTGCCCAACTCCCTCTGCCGGGCACCTGGCCTCGGCCACCTACAATCCAGAACGGAACAGGATTTCTTCCAGATGCAAGCTGCCACAAACTGGAAAACTACCTTCCCTTAAAGGGCCAAAGGCCTGCTACAAACTGACATCAGGCACCTAGGCAGGTGACTTTACTTACCCCTGGAAACAGGCCATCCTTTGTTCCCAACTCCCTTAGCCAGGCACCAGGCCTCGGCCTCCAACGATCCCAAACGGAACAGGATTTCTTCAAGATTCAAGCTGCCACAAGCCGGAAGCCTGGCTGCTCTTGGAGGGCCAAAGGCCTCCTACAAACTGACATCAGGCACCTGGGCAGCTGACTTTACTTACCCTGGAAACAGGCCATCATTTGTGCCCACCTCCCTCTGCCGGGCACCTGGCCTCGGCCACCTACAATGCCAAACGGAACAGGATTTCTTCCAGATGCAAGCTGCCACAAGCTGGAAGCCTGGCTTCCCATGGAGGGCCAAAGGCCTCCTACAAACTGACATCAGGCACCTGGGCAGCTGACTTTACTTACCCCTGGATACAGGCCATCATTTGTGCCCAACTCCCTCTGCCGGGCACCTGGCCTCGGCCACCTGCAATCCCGAATGTAACAGGATTTCTTCCAGATGCAAGCTGCCACAAACTGGAAGACTAGTTTCCCTTGAAGGGCCAAAGGCCTCCTACAAACTGACATCAGGCACCTGGGCAGCTGACTTTACTTACCCCTCGAAACAGGCCATCCTTTGCGCACAACTCCCTCTGCCGGCCACCTGGTCTCGGCCACCTACAATCCCAAACGGAACAGGATTTCTTCCAGATGCAAGCTGCCACAAACTGGAAGACTACCTTCCCTTAGCGGGCCAACGGCCTGCTACAAACTGACATCAGGCACCTGGGCAACTGACTTTACATGCCCCTGGAAACAGGCCATCCTTTGTGCCCAACTCCCTCTGCCGGGCACCCGGCTCCGTGCACCTACAATCCCGAACGGAACAGGATTTCTTCCAGATGCAAGCTGCCACAAGCTGGAAGCCTGGCTTCCCATGGAGGGCCAAAGGCCTCCTAAAAACTGACATCAGGCACCTGGGCAGCTGACTTTACTTACCCCTGGAAACAGGCCATCATTTGTGCCCAACTCCCTCTGCCGGGCACCTGGCCTCGGCCACCTACAATCCCGAACGGAACAGGATTTCTTCGCGATGCAAGCTGCCAAAAGCTGGAAGACTTGCTTCCCTTGGAGGGCCAAAGGCCTCCTACAAACTGACATCAGGCACCTGGGCAGCTGACTTTACTTACCCCTGGAAACAGGCCATCCTTTGTGCCCAACTCCCTTAGCCGGGCACCTGGCCTCGGCCACTTACGATCCCAAACGGAACAGGATTTCTTCCAGATGCAAGCTGCCACAAGCTGGAAGCCTGGCTTCCCATGGAGGAACAATTGCCATCTGCAAACTGACATCAGGCACCTGGGCAGCTGACTTTACTTACCCCTGGAAACAGGCCATCATTTGTGCCCAGCTCCCTCTGCCGGGCACCTGGCCTCGGCCACCTACGATCCCAAACAGAACAGGATTTCTTCAAGATGCAAGCTACCACAAACTGGAAGACTAGCTTCCCATGGAGGACCAAAGGCCTCCTACAAACTGACACCAGGCACCTGGGCAGCTGACTTTACTTACCCCTGGAAACAGGCCATCCTTTGTGCCCAAGTCCTCTGCCGGGGCACCTGGCCTCGGCCACCTACAATCCCGAACGGAACAGGATTTCTTCCAGATGCAAGCTGCCACAAACTGTAGGACTAGCTTCCCTTAGAGGGCCAAAGGCCTGCTACAAACTGACATCAGGCACCTGGGCAGCTGACTTTACTTACCCCTGGAAACAGGCCATCCTTTGTGCCCAACTCCCTCTGCCGGGCACCTGGCCTCGGCCACCTAGAATTGGAAACGGAACAGTATTTCTTCCAGATGCAAGCTGCCACAAGCTAGAAGCCTGGCTTCCCATGGAGGAACAATTGCCATCTGCAAACTGACATCAGGCACCTGGGCAGCTGACTTTACTTATCCCTGGAAACAGGCCATCCTTTGTGCCCAACTCCCTCTGCCGGGCACCCGGCTCCGTGCACCTACAATCTTGAACGGAACAGGATTTCTTCCAGATGCAAGCTGCCACAAGCAGGAAGCCTGGCTTCGCATGGAGGGCCAAAGGCCTCCTACAAACTGCCATCAGGCACCTGGGCAGCTGACTTTACTTACCCCTAAAAACAGGCCATCCTTTGTTCCCAACTCCCTCTGCCGGGCTCCCAGCTTCAGCCACCTACAATCTTGAATGGAACAGGATTTTTTCCAGATGCAAGATGCCTTGAACAGGAAGACTAGCATCACTTGGGGAGCCATAGGCCTTCAACAAACTGACATCAGGCACCTGGGCAGCTGAATTTACTTACCCCTGGAAACAGGCCATCATTTGTGCCCAACTCCCTCTGCCGGGCACCTGGCCTCGGCCACCTACAATTTCGAACGGAACAGGATTTATTCCAGATGCAAGCTGCCACTAACTGGAAGACTTGGTTCCCTTGGAGGGCCAAAGACCTCCTACAAACTGACATCAGGCACCTGGGCAGCTGACGTTACTTACCCCTGGAAACAGGCCATCCTTTGTTCCCAACTCCCTTAGCAGTGCACCCGGATCCGGCCACCTACAATCCCGAACGGAACAGGATTTCTTCCAGATGCAAGCTGCCACAAGCAGGAAGCCTGGCTTCCCATGGAGGGCCAAAGGCCTCCTACAAACTGACATCAGGCACCTGGGCAGCTGACGTTACTTACCCCTGGAAACAGGCCATCCTTTGTGCCCAACTCCCTCTGCCGGGCACCCGGCTCTGTGCACCTACAATCCCGAACGGAACAGCATTTCTTCCAGATGCAAGCTGCCACAAACTGGAAGACTAGCTTCCCTTAGAGGGCCAAAGGCCTCCTAAAAACTGACATCAGGCACCTGGGCAGCTGACTTTACTTACCCCTGGAAACAGGCCATCCTTTGTTACCAACTCCCTCTGCCGGGCACCAGGCCTCGGCCACCTACAATCCCAAACAGAACAGGATTTCTTAAAGATGCAAGCTGCCACAAGCTGGAAGCCTGGCTTCCCTTGGAGGGCCAAAGGCCTCCTACAAACTGACATCAGGCACCTGGGCAGCTGACTTTACATGCCCCTGGAAACAGGCCATCCTTTGTTCCCAACTCCCTCTGCCGGGCACCCGGCTCCGTGCACCTACAATCCCGAACGGAACAGGATTTCTTCCAGATGCAAGCTGCCACAAGCAGGAAGCCTGGCTTCCCATGGAGGGCCAAAGGCCTCCTACAGACTGACATCAGGCACCTGGGCAGCTGACTTTACTTGCCCTTAAAAACAGGCCATCCTTTGTTCCCAACTCCCTCTGCCGGGCACTCGGCTTCAGCCACCTACAATCTTGAATGGAACAGGATTTTTTCCAGATGCAAGCTGCCTTGAACAGGAAGACTACCATCACTTGGGGGGCCATAGGCCTGCAACAAACTGACATCAGGCACCTGGGCAGCTGACTTTACTTACCCCTGGAAACAGGCCATCATTTGTGCCCAACTCCCTCTGCCGGGCACCTGGCCTCGGCCACCTACAATCCCGAACGGAACAGGATTTCTTCCAGATGCAAGCTGCCACTAACTGGACGACTTGGTTCCCTTGGAGGGCCAAAGGCCTCCTACAAACTGACACCAGGCACCTGGGCAGCTGACTTTACTTACCCCTGGAAACAGGCCAGCCTTTGTACCCAACTCCCTCTGCCGGGCACCTGGCCTCGGCCACCTACAATCCAGAACGGAACAGGATTTCTTCCAGATGCAAGCTGCCACAAGCTGGAAGCCTGGCTTCCCATGGAGGAACAATTGCCATCTGCAAACTGACATCAGGCACCTGGGCAGCTGACTTTACTTACCCCTGGAAACAGGCCATCATTTCTGCCCAACTCCCTCTGCCGGGCACCTGGCCTCGGCCACCTACAATCCAGAACGGAACAGGATTTCTTCCAGATGCAAGCTGCCACAAACTGGAAAACTACCTTCCCTTAAAGGGCCAAAGGCCTGCTACAAACTGACATCAGGCACCTGGGCAGGTGACTTTACTTACCCCTGGAAACAGGCCATCCTTTGTTCCCAACTCCCTTAGCCAGGCACCAGGCCTCGGCCTCCAACGATCCCAAATGGAACAGGATTTCTTCCAGATGCAAGCTGCCACAAGCCGGAAGCCTGGCTGCTCTTGGAGGGCCAAAGGCCTCCTACAAACTGACATCAGGCACCTGGGCAGCTGACTTTACTTACCCCTGGAAACAGGCCATCATTTGTGCCCAACTCCCTCTGCCGGGCACGTGGCCTTGGCCACCTGCAATCCCGAATGGATCAGGATTTCTTCCAGATGCAAGCTGCCACAAACTGGAAGACTAGTTTCCCTTGAAGGGCCAAAGGCCTCCTACAAACTGACATCAGGCACCTGGGCAGCTGACTTTACTTACCCCTGGAAACAGGCCATCATTTGTGCCCAACTCCCTCTGCCGGGCACCAGGCCTTGGCCACCTACAATCCCAAACAAAACAGGATTTCTTCCAGATGCAAGCTGCCACAAGCTGGAAGCCTGGCTTCCCATGGAGGGCCAAAGGCCTCCTACAAACTGACATCAGGCACCTGGGCAGCTGACTTTACTTACCCCTGGAAACAGTCCATCATTTGTGCCCAACTCACTCTGCCGGGCCCCTAGCCTCGGCCACCTACAATCCCAAACGGAACAGGATTTCTTCCAGATGCAAGCTGCCACAAGCTGGAAGCCTGGCTTCCCATGGAGGAACAATTGCCATCTGCAAACTGACATCAGGCACCTGGGCAGCTGACTTTACTTACCCCTGGAAACAGGCCATCATTTGTGCCCAACTCCCTCTGCCGGGCACCTGGCCTCGGCCACCTACAATCCCGAACGGAACAGCATTTCTTCGCGATGCAAGCTGCCACAAACTGGAAGACTTGCTTCCCTTGGAGGGCCAAAGGCCTCCTACAAACTGACATCAGGCACCTGGGCAGCTGACTTTACTTACCCCTGGAAACAGGCCATCCTTTGTTCCTAACTCCCTTAGCGAGGCACCAGGCCTCGGCCACCTACGATCCCAAACGGAACAGGATTTTTCAAGATGCAAGCTGCCACAAGCCGGAAGCCTGGCTGCTCTTGGACGGCCAAAGGCCTCCTAAAAACTGACATCAGGCACCTGGGCAGCTGACTTTACTTACCCCTGGAAACAGGCCATCATTTGTGCCCAACTCCCTCTGCCGGGCACGTGGCCTTGGCTACCTGCAATCCCGATCGGATCAGGATTTCTTCCAGATGCAAGCTGCCACAAACTGGAAGACTAGTTTCCCTTGAAGGGCCAAAGGCCTCCTACAAACTGACATCAGGCACCTGGGCAGTTGACTTTACTTACCCCTGGAAACAGGCCATCATTTGTGCCCAACTCCCTCTGCCGGGCACCAGGCCTCGGCCACCTACAATCCCAAACGGAACAGGATTTCTTCCAGATGCAAGCTGCCACATGCTGGAAGCCTGGCTTCCCTTGGAGGGCCAAAGGCCTCCTACAAACTGACATCAGGCACCTGGGCAGCTGACTTTACTTACCCCTGGAAACAGGCCATCATTTGTGCCCAACTCCCTCTGCCGGGCACCTAGCCTCGGCCACCTACAATCCTGAACGGAACAGGATTTCTTCCAGATGCAAGCTGCCACAAGCTGGAAGCCTGGCTTCCCATGGAGGAACAATTGCCATCTGCCAACTGACATCAGGCACCTGGGCAGCTGACTTTACTTACCCCTGGAAACAGGCCATCATTTGTGCCCAACTCCCTCAGCCGGGCGCCTGGCCTCGGCCACCTACAATCCAGAACGGAACAGGATTTCTTCCAGATGCAAGCTGCCACAAACTGGAAGACTTGCTTCCCTTGGAGGGCCAAAGTCCTCCTAAAAACTGACATCAGGCACCTGGGCAGCTGACTTTACTTACCCCTGGAAACAGGCCATCCTTTGTTCCCAACTCCCTTAGCCAGGCACCAGGCCTCGGCCACCTACGATCCCAAACGGAACAGGATTTCTTCAAGATGCAAGCTGCCACAAGCCGGAAGCCTGGCTGCTCTTGGAGGGCCAAAGGCCTCCTACAAACTGACATCAGGCACCTGGGCAGCTGACTTTACTTACCCCTGGAAACAGGCCATCATTTGTGCCCAACTCCCTCTGACGGGCACGTGGCCTTGGCCACCTGCAATCCCGAATGGATCTGGATTTCTTCCAGATTCAAGCTGCCACAAACTGGAAGACTAGTTTCCCTTGAAGGGCCAAAGGCCTCCTACAAACTGACATCAGGCACCTGGGCAGCTGACTTTACTTACCCCTGGAAACAGGCCATCATTTGTGCCCACCTCCCTCTGCCGGGCACCTGGCCTCGGCCACCTACAATCCCAAACGGAACAGGATTTCTTCCAGACACAAGCTGCCACAAGCTGGAAGCCTGGCTTCCCATGGAGAGCCAAAGGCCTCCTACAAACTGACATCAGGCACCTGGGCAGCTGACTTTACTTACCCCTGGAAACAGGCCATCATTTGTGCCCAACTCCCTCTGCAGGGCACCTAGCCTCGGCCACCTACAATCCCGAATGGAACAGGATTTCTTCCAGATGCAAGCTGCCACAAGCTGGAAGCCTGGCTTCCCATGGAGGAACAATTGCCATCTGCCAACTGACATCAGGCACCTGGGCAGCTGACTTTACTTACCCCTGGAAACAGGCCATCATTTGTGCCCAACTCCCTCTGCCGGGCGCCTGGCCTCGGCCACCTACAATCCAGAACGGAACAGGATTTCTTCGCGATGCAAGCTGCCACAAACTGGAAGACTTGCTTCCCTTGGAGGGCCAAAGTCCTCCTACAAACTGACATCAGGCACCTGGGCAGCTGACTTTACTTACCCCTGGAAACAGGCCATCCTTTGTTCCCAACTCCCTTAGCCAGGCACCAGGCCTCGGCCACCTACGATCCCAAACGGAACAGGATTTCTTCAAGATTCAAGCTGCCACAAGCCGGAAGCCTGGCTGCTCTTGGAGGGCCAAAGGCCTCCTACAAACTGACATCAGGCACCTGGGCAGCTGACTTTACTTACCCCTGGAAACAGGCCATCATTTGTGCCCACCTCCCTCTGCCGGGCACCTGGCCTCGGCCACCTACAATGCCAAACGGAACAGGATTTCTTCCAGATGCAAGCTGCCACAAGCTGGAAGCCTGGCTTCCCATGGAGGGCCAAAGGCCTCCTACAAACTGACATCAGGCACCTGGGCAGCTGACTTTACTTACCCCTGGATACAGGCCATCATTTGTGCCCAACTCCCTCTGCCGGGCACCTGGCCTCGGCCACCTGCAATCCCGAATGTAACAGGATTTCTTCCAGATGCAAGCTGCCACAAACTGGAAGACTAGTTTCCCTTGAAGGGCCAAAGGCCTCCTACAAACTGACATCAGGCACCTGGGCAGCTGACTTTACTTACCCCTCGAAACAGGCCATCCTTTGCGCACAACTCCCTCTGCCGGCCACCTGGTCTCGGCCACCTACAATCCCAAACGGAACAGGATTTCTTCCAGATGCAAGCTGCCACAAACTGGAAGACTACCTTCCCTTAGCGGGCCAACGGCCTGCTACAAACTGACATCAGGCACCTGGGCAACTGACTTTACATGCCCCTGGAAACAGGCCATCCTTTGTGCCCAACTCCCTCTGCCGGGCACCCGGCTCCGTGCACCTACAATCCCGAACGGAACAGGATTTCTTCCAGATGCAAGCTGCCACAAGCTGGAAGCCTGGCTTCCCATGGAGGGCCAAAGGCCTCCTAAAAACTGACATCAGGCACCTGGGCAGCTGACTTTACTTACCCCTGGAAACAGGCCATCATTTGTGCCCAACTCCCTCTGCCGGGCACCTGGCCTCGGCCACCTACAATCCCGAACGGAACAGGATTTCTTCGCGATGCAAGCTGCCAAAAGCTGGAAGACTTGCTTCCCTTGGAGGGCCAAAGGCCTCCTACAAACTGACATCAGGCACCTGGGCAGCTGACTTTACTTACCCCTGGAAACAGGCCATCCTTTGTGCCCAACTCCCTTAGCCGGGCACCAGGCCTCGGCCACTTACGATCCCAAACGGAACAGGATTTCTTCCAGATGCAAGCTGCCACAAGCTGGAAGCCTGGCTTCCCATGGAGGAACAATTGCCATCTGCAAACTGACATCAGGCACCTGGGCAGCTGACTTTACTTACCCCTGGAAACAGGCCATCATTTGTGCCCAGCTCCCTCTGCCGGGCACCTGGCCTCGGCCACCTACGATCCCAAACAGAACAGGATTTCTTCAAGATGCAAGCTACCACAAACTGGAAGACTAGCTTCCCATGGAGGACCAAAGGCCTCCTACAAACTGACACCAGGCACCTGGGCAGCTGACTTTACTTACCCCTGGAAACAGGCCATCCTTTGTGCCCAAGTCCCTCTGCCGGGCACCTGGCCTCGGCCACCTACAATCCCGAACGGAACAGGATTTCTTCCAGATGCAAGCTGCCACAAACTGTAGGACTAGCTTCCCTTAGAGGGCCAAAGGCCTGCTACAAACTGACATCAGGCACCTGGGCAGCTGACTTTACTTACCCCTGGAAACAGGCCATCCTTTGTGCCCAACTCCCTCTGCCGGGCACCTGGCCTCGGCCACCTAGAATTGGAAACGGAACAGTATTTCTTCCAGATGCAAGCTGCCACAAGCTGGAAGCCTGGCTTCCCATGGAGGGCCAAAGGCCTCCTACAAACTGACATCAGGCACCTGGGCAGCTGACTTTACTTACCCCTGGAAACAGTCCATCATTTGTGCCCAACTCACTCTGCCGGGCCCCTAGCCTCGGCCACCTACAATCCCAAACGGAACAGGATTTCTTCCAGATGCAAGCTGCCACAAGCTGGAAGCCTGGCTTCCCATGGAGGAACAATTGCCATCTGCAAACTGACATCAGGCACCTGGGTAGCTGACTTTACTTACCCCTGGAAACAGGCCATCATTTGTGCCCAACTCCCTCTGCCGGGCACCTGGCCTCGGCCACCTACAATCCCGAACGGAACAGCATTTCTTCGCGATGCAAGCTGCCACAAACTGGAAGACTTGCTTCCCTTGGAGGGCCAAAGGCCTCCTACAAACTGACATCAGGCACCTGGGCAGCTGACTTTACTTACCCCTGGAAACAGGCCATCCTTTGTTCCTAACTCCCTTAGCGAGGCACCAGGCCTCGGCCACCTACGATCCCAAACGGAACAGGATTTTTCAAGATGCAAGCTGCCACAAGCCGGAAGCCTGGCTGCTCTTGGACGGCCAAAGGCCTCCTAAAAACTGACATCAGGCACCTGGGCAGCTGACTTTACTTACCCCTGGAAACAGGCCATCATTTGTGCCCAACTCCCTCTGCCGGGCACGTGGCCTTGGCTACCTGCAATCCCGATCGGATCAGGATTTCTTCCAGATGCAAGCTGCCACAAACTGGAAGACTAGTTTCCCTTGAAGGGCCAAAGGCCTCCTACAAACTGACATCAGGCACCTGGGCAGTTGACTTTACTTACCCCTGGAAACAGGCCATCATTTGTGCCCAACTCCCTCTGCCGGGCACCAGGCCTCGGCCACCTACAATCCCAAACGGAACAGGATTTCTTCCAGATGCAAGCTGCCACATGCTGGAAGCCTGGCTTCCCTTGGAGGGCCAAAGGCCTCCTACAAACTGACATCAGGCACCTGGGCAGCTGACTTTACTTACCCCTGGAAACAGGCCATCATTTGTGCCCAACTCCCTCTGCCGGGCACCTAGCCTCGGCCACCTACAATCCTGAACGGAACAGGATTTCTTCCAGATGCAAGCTGCCACAAGCTGGAAGCCTGGCTTCCCATGGAGGAACAATTGCCATCTGCCAACTGACATCAGGCACCTGGGCAGCTGACTTTACTTACCCCTGGAAACAGGCCATCATTTGTGCCCAACTCCCTCAGCCGGGCGCCTGGCCTCGGCCACCTACAATCCAGAACGGAACAGGATTTCTTCCAGATGCAAGCTGCCACAAACTGGAAGACTTGCTTCCCTTGGAGGGCCAAAGTCCTCCTAAAAACTGACATCAGGCACCTGGGCAGCTGACTTTACTTACCCCTGGAAACAGGCCATCCTTTGTTCCCAACTCCCTTAGCCAGGCACCAGGCCTCGGCCACCTACGATCCCAAACGGAACAGGATTTCTTCAAGATGCAAGCTGCCACAAGCCGGAAGCCTGGCTGCTCTTGGAGGGCCAAAGGCCTCCTACAAACTGACATCAGGCACCTGGGCAGCTGACTTTACTTACCCCTGGAAACAGGCCATCATTTGTGCCCAACTCCCTCTGACGGGCACGTGGCCTTGGCCACCTGCAATCCCGAATGGATCTGGATTTCTTCCAGATTCAAGCTGCCACAAACTGGAAGACTAGTTTCCCTTGAAGGGCCAAAGGCCTCCTACAAACTGACATCAGGCACCTGGGCAGCTGACTTTACTTACCCCTGGAAACAGGCCATCATTTGTGCCCACCTCCCTCTGCCGGGCACCTGGCCTCGGCCACCTACAATCCCAAACGGAACAGGATTTCTTCCAGACACAAGCTGCCACAAGCTGGAAGCCTGGCTTCCCATGGAGAGCCAAAGGCCTCCTACAAACTGACATCAGGCACCTGGGCAGCTGACTTTACTTACCCCTGGAAACAGGCCATCATTTGTGCCCAACTCCCTCTGCAGGGCACCTAGCCTCGGCCACCTACAATCCCGAATGGAACAGGATTTCTTCCAGATGCAAGCTGCCACAAGCTGGAAGCCTGGCTTCCCATGGAGGAACAATTGCCATCTGCCAACTGACATCAGGCACCTGGGCAGCTGACTTTACTTACCCCTGGAAACAGGCCATCATTTGTGCCCAACTCCCTCTGCCGGGCGCCTGGCCTCGGCCACCTACAATCCAGAACGGAACAGGATTTCTTCGCGATGCAAGCTGCCACAAACTGGAAGACTTGCTTCCCTTGGAGGGCCAAAGTCCTCCTACAAACTGACATCAGGCACCTGGGCAGCTGACTTTACTTACCCCTGGAAACAGGCCATCCTTTGTTCCCAACTCCCTTAGCCAGGCACCAGGCCTCGGCCACCTACGATCCCAAACGGAACAGGATTTCTTCAAGATTCAAGCTGCCACAAGCCGGAAGCCTGGCTGCTCTTGGAGGGCCAAAGGCCTCCTACAAACTGACATCAGGCACCTGGGCAGCTGACTTTACTTACCCCTGGAAACAGGCCATCATTTGTGCCCACCTCCCTCTGCCGGGCACCTGGCCTCGGCCACCTACAATGCCAAACGGAACAGGATTTCTTCCAGATGCAAGCTGCCACAAGCTGGAAGCCTGGCTTCCCATGGAGGGCCAAAGGCCTCCTACAAACTGACATCAGGCACCTGGGCAGCTGACTTTACTTACCCCTGGATACAGGCCATCATTTGTGCCCAACTCCCTCTGCCGGGCACCTGGCCTCGGCCACCTGCAATCCCGAATGTAACAGGATTTCTTCCAGATGCAAGCTGCCACAAACTGGAAGACTAGTTTCCCTTGAAGGGCCAAAGGCCTCCTACAAACTGACATCAGGCACCTGGGCAGCTGACTTTACTTACCCCTCGAAACAGGCCATCCTTTGCGCACAACTCCCTCTGCCGGCCACCTGGTCTCGGCCACCTACAATCCCAAACGGAACAGGATTTCTTCCAGATGCAAGCTGCCACAAACTGGAAGACTACCTTCCCTTAGCGGGCCAACGGCCTGCTACAAACTGACATCAGGCACCTGGGCAACTGACTTTACATGCCCCTGGAAACAGGCCATCCTTTGTGCCCAACTCCCTCTGCCGGGCACCCGGCTCCGTGCACCTACAATCCCGAACGGAACAGGATTTCTTCCAGATGCAAGCTGCCACAAGCTGGAAGCCTGGCTTCCCATGGAGGGCCAAAGGCCTCCTAAAAACTGACATCAGGCACCTGGGCAGCTGACTTTACTTACCCCTGGAAACAGGCCATCATTTGTGCCCAACTCCCTCTGCCGGGCACCTGGCCTCGGCCACCTACAATCCCGAACGGAACAGGATTTCTTCGCGATGCAAGCTGCCAAAAGCTGGAAGACTTGCTTCCCTTGGAGGGCCAAAGGCCTCCTACAAACTGACATCAGGCACCTGGGCAGCTGACTTTACTTACCCCTGGAAACAGGCCATCCTTTGTGCCCAACTCCCTTAGCCGGGCACCAGGCCTCGGCCACTTACGATCCCAAACGGAACAGGATTTCTTCCAGATGCAAGCTGCCACAAGCTGGAAGCCTGGCTTCCCATGGAGGAACAATTGCCATCTGCAAACTGACATCAGGCACCTGGGCAGCTGACTTTACTTACCCCTGGAAACAGGCCATCATTTGTGCCCACCTCCCTCTGCCGGGCACCTGGCCTCGGCCACCTACAATCCCAAACGGAACAGGATTTCTTCCAGATACAAGCTGCCACAAGCTGGAAGCCTGGCTTCCCATGGAGGGCCAAAGGCCTCCTACAAACTGACATCAGGCACCTGGGCAGCTGACTTTACTTACCCCTGGAAACAGGCCATCCTATGTGCCCAGCTCCTTCTGCCGGGAACCTGGCCTCGGCCACCTACAATCCCAAACGGAAAAGGATTTCTTCCAGATGCAAGCTGCCACAAACTGGAAGACTAGCTTCCCATGGAGGGCCAAAGGCCTCCTACAAACTGACATCAGGCACCTGGGCAGCTGACTTTACTTACCCCTGGAAACAGGCCATCCTTTGTGCCCAACTCCCTCTGCCGGGCACCTGGCCTCGGCCACCTACAATCCCAAACGGAACAGTATTTCTTCCAGATGCAAGCTGCCACAAGCTAGAAGCCTGGCTTCCCATGGAGGAACAATTGCCATCTGCAAACTGACATCAGGCACCTGGGCAGCTGACTTTACTTATCCCTGGAAACAGGCCATCCTTTGTGCCCAACTCCCTCTGCCGGGCACCCGGCTCCGTGCACCTACAATCTTGAACGGAACAGGATTTCTTCCAGATGCAAGCTGCCACAAGCAGGAAGCCTGGCTTCGCATGGAGGGCCAAAGGCCTCCTACAAACTGCCATCAGGCACCTGGGCAGTTGACTTTACTTACCCCTAAAAACAGGCCATCCTTTGTTCCCAACTCCCTCTGCCGGGCTCCCAGCTTCAGCCACCTACAATCTTGAATGGAACAGGATTTTTTCCAGATGCAAGATGCCTTGAACAGGAAGACTAGCATCACTTGGGGGGCCATAGGCCTTCAACAAACTGACATCAGGCACCTGGGCAGCTGAATTTACTTACCCCTGGAAACAGGCCATCATTTGTGCCCAACTCCCTCTGCCGGGCACCTGGCCTCGGCCACCTACAATTTCGAACGGAACAGGATTTATTCCAGATGCAAGCTGCCACTAACTGGAAGACTTGGTTCCCTTGGAGGGCCAAAGACCTCCTAAAAACTGACATCAGGCACCTGGGCAGCTGACGTTACTTACCCCTGGAAACAGGCCATCCTTTGTTCCCATCTCCCTTAGCAGTGCACCCGGATCCGGCCACCTACAATCCCGAACGGAACAGGATTTCTTCCAGATGCAAGCTGCCACAAGCAGGAAGCCTGGCTTCCCATGGAGGGCCAAAGGCCTCCTACAAACTGACATCAGACACCTGGGCAGCTGACTTTACTTACCCCTGGAAACAGGCCATCCTTTGTGCCCAACTCCCTCTGCCGGGCACCTGGCCTCGGCCACTTGCAATCCCGAACGGAACAGGATTTCTTCCAGATGCAAGCTGCCACAAACTGGAAGAATAGCTTCCCTTAGAGGGCCAAAGGCCTCCTAAAAACTGACATCAGGCACCTGGGCAGCTGACTTTACTTACCCCTGGAAATAGGCCATCCTTTGTTACCAACTCCCTCTGCCGGGCACCAGGCCTCGGCCACCTACAATCCCAAACAGAACAGGATTTCTTCCAGATGCAAGCTGCCACAAGCTGGAAGCCTGGCTTCCCTTGGAGGGCCAAAGGCCTCCTACAGACTGACATCAGGCACCTGGGCAGCTGACTTTACTTGCCCTTAAAAACAGGCCATCCTTTGTTCCCAACTCCCTCTGCCGGGCACTCGGCTTCAGCCGCCTACAATCATGAATGGAGCAGGATTTTTTCCAGATGCAAGCTGCCTTGAACAGGAAGACTAGCATCACTTGGGGGGCCATAGGCCTGCAACAAACTGACATCAGGCACCTGGGCAGCTGACTTTACTTACCCCTGGAAACAGGCCATCATTTGTGCCCAACTCCCTCTGCCGGGCACCTGGCCTCGGCCACCTACAATCCCGAACGGAACAGGATTTCTTCCAGATGCAAGCTGCCACTAACTGGACGACTTGGTTCCCTTGGAGGGCCAAAGGCCTCCTACAAACTGACACCAGGCACCTGGGCAGCTGACTTTACTTACCCCTGGAAACAGGCCAACCTTTGTACCCAACTCCCTGTGCCGGGCGCCTGGCCTCGGCCACCTACAATCCAGAACGGAACAGGATTTCTTCCAGATGCAAGCTGCCACAAACTGGAAGACTTGCTTCCCTTGGAGGGCCAAAGGCCTCCTACAAACTGACATCAGGCACCTGGGCAGCTGACTTTACTTACCCCTGGAAACAGGCCATCCTTTGTTCCCAACTCCCTTAGCCAGGCACCAGGCCTCGGCCACCTACGATCCCAAACGGAACAGGATTTCTTCAAGATGCAAGCTGCCACAAGCCGGAAGCCTGGCTGCTCTTGGAGGGCCAAAGGCCTCCTACAAACTGACATCAGCCACCTGGGCAGCTGACTTTACTTACCCCTGGAAACAGGCCATCATTTGTGCCCAACTCCCTCTGACGGGCACGTGGCCTTGGCCACCTGCAATCCCGAATGGATCAGGATTTCTTCCAG
Source organism: Chamaea fasciata (assembly GCF_029207755.1). Taxonomy (NCBI): domain Eukaryota; kingdom Metazoa; phylum Chordata; class Aves; order Passeriformes; family Sylviidae; genus Chamaea; species Chamaea fasciata. The sequence continues at coordinate 46,323 of NW_027094300.1, read as the reverse complement.
ATGCAAGCTGCCACAAACTGGAAGACTAGTTTCTCTTGAAGGGCCAAAGGCCTCCTACAAACTGACATCAGGCACCTGGGCAGCTGACTTTACTTACCCCTGGAAACAGGCCATCATTTGTGCCCACCTCCCTCTGCCGGGCACCTGGCCTCGGCCACCTACAATCCCAAACGGAACAGGATTTCTTCCAGATACAAGCTGCCACAAGCTGGAAGCCTGGCTTCCCATGGAGGGCCAAAGGCCTCCTACAAACTGACATCAGGCACCTGGGCAGCTGACTTTACTTACCCCTGGAAACAGGCCATCATTTGTGCTCAACTCCCTCTGCCGGGCACCAGGCCTCGGCCACCTACGATCCCAAACGGAACAGGATTTCTTCCAGATGCAAGCTGCCACAAGCTGGAAGCCTGGCTTCCCATGGAGGAAAAATTGCCATCTGCCAACTGACATCAGGCACCTGGGCAGCTGACTTTACTTACCCCTGGAAACAGGCCATCATTTGTGCCCAACTCCCTCTGCCGGGCGCCTGGCCTCGGCCACCTACAATCCAGAACGGAACAGGATTTCTTCCAGATGCAAGCTGCCACAAACTGGAAGACTTGCTTCCCTTGGAGGAACAATTGCCATCTGCAAACTGACATCAGGCACCTGGGCAGCTGACTTTACTTATCCCTGGAAACAGGCCATCCTTTGTGCCCAACTCCCTCTGCCGGGCACCCGGCTCCGTGCACCTACAATCTTGAACGGAACAGGATTTCTTCCAGATGCAAGCTGCCACAAGCAGGAAGCCTGGCTTCGCATGGAGGGCCAAAGGCCTCCTACAAACTGCCATCAGGCACCTGGGCAGTTGACTTTACTTACCCCTAAAAACAGGCCATCCTTTGTTCCCAACTCCCTCTGCCGGGCTCCCAGCTTCAGCCACCTACAATCTTGAATGGAACAGGATTTTTTCCAGATGCAAGATGCCTTGAACAGGAAGACTAGCATCACTTGGGGGGCCATAGGCCTTCAACAAACTGACATCAGGCACCTGGGCAGCTGAATTTACTTACCCCTGGAAACAGGCCATCATTTGTGCCCAACTCCCTCTGCCGGGCACCTGGCCTCGGCCACCTACAATTTCGAACGGAACAGGATTTATTCCAGATGCAAGCTGCCACTAACTGGAAGACTTGGTTCCCTTGGAGGGCCAAAGACCTCCTACAAACTGACATCAGGCACCTGGGCAGCTGACGTTACTTACCCCTGGAAACAGGCCATCCTTTGTTCCCATCTCCCTTAGCAGTGCACCCGGATCCGGCCACCTACAATCCCGAACGGAACAGGATTTCTTCCAGATGCAAGCTGCCACAAGCAGGAAGCCTGGCTTCCCATGGAGGGCCAAAGGCCTCCTACAAACTGACATCAGGCACCTGGGCAGCTGACTTTACTTACCCCTGGAAACAGGCCATCCTTTGTGCCCAACTCCCTCTGCCGGGCACCTGGCCTCGGCCACTTGCAATCCCGAACGGAACAGCATTTCTTCCAGATGCAAGCTGCCACAAACTGGAAGAATAGCTTCCCTTAGAGGGCCAAAGGCCTCCTAAAAACTGACATCAGGCACCTGGGCAGCTGACTTTACTTACCCCTGGAAACAGGCCATCCTTTGTTACCAACTCCCTCTGCCGGGCACCAGGCCTCGGCCACCTACAATCCCAAACAGAACAGGATTTCTTCCAGATGCAAGCTGCCACAAGCTGGAAGCCTGGCTTCCCTTGGAGGGCCAAAGGCCTCCTACAGACTGACATCAGGCACCTGGGCAGCTGACTTTACTTGCCCTTAAAAACAGGCCATCCTTTGTTCCCAACTCCCTCTGCCGGGCACTCGGCTTCAGCCACCTACAATCATGAATGGAGCAGGATTTTTTCCAGATGCAAGCTGCCTTGAACAGGAAGACTAGCATCACTTGGGGGGCCATAGGCCTGCAACAAACTGACATCAGGCACCTGGGCAGCTGACTTTACTTACCCCTGGAAACAGGCCATCATTTGTGCCCAACTCCCTCTGCCGGGCACCTGGCCTCGGCCACCTACAATCCCGAACGGAACAGGATTTCTTCCAGATGCAAGCTGCCACTAACTGGACGACTTGGTTCCCTTGGAGGGCCAAAGGCCTCCTACAAACTGACACCAGGCACCTGGGCAGCTGACTTTACTTACCCCTGGAAACAGGCCAACCTTTGTACCCAACTCCCTGTGCCGGGCGCCTGGCCTCGGCCACCTACAATCCAGAACGGAACAGGATTTCTTCCAGATGCAAGCTGCCACAAACTGGAAGACTTGCTTCCCTTGGAGGGCCAAAGTCCTCCTACAAACTGACATCAGGCACCTGGGCAGCTGACTTTACTTACCCCTGGAAACAGGCCATCCTTTGTTCCCAACTCCCTTAGCCAGGCACCAGGCCTCGGCCACCTACGATCCCAAACGGAACAGGATTTCTTCAAGATGCAAGCTGCCACAAGCCGGAAGCCTGGCTGCTCTTGGAGGGCCAAAGGCCTCCTACAAACTGACATCAGGCACCTGGGCAGCTGACTTTACTTACCCCTGGAAACAGGCCATCATTTGTGCCCAACTCCCTCTGACGGGCACGTGGCCTTGGCCACCTGCAATCCCGAATGGATCAGGATTTCTTCCAGATGCAAGCTGCCACAAACTGGAAGACTAGTTTCTCTTGAAGGGCCAAAGGCCTCCTACAAACTGACATCAGGCACCTGGGCAGCTGACTTTACTTACCCCTGGAAACAGGCCATCATTTGTGCCCACCTCCCTCTGCCGGGCACCTGGCCTCGGCCACCTACAATCCCAAACGGAACAGGATTTCTTCCAGATACAAGCTGCCACAAGCTGGAAGCCTGGCTTCCCATGGAGGGCCAAAGGCCTCCTACAAACTGACATCAGGCACCTGGGCAGCTGACTTTACTTACCCCTGGAAACAGGCCATCATTTGTGCTCAACTCCCTCTGCCGGGCACCAGGCCTCGGCCACCTACGATCCCAAACGGAACAGGATTTCTTCCAGATGCAAGCTGCCAAAAGCTGGAAGCCTGGCTTCCCATGGAGGAAAAATTGCCATCTGCCAACTGACATCAGGCACCTGGGCAGCTGACTTTACTTACCCCTGGAAACAAGCCATCATTTGTGCCCAACTCCCTCTGCCGGGCGCCTGGCCTCGGCCACCTACAATCCAGAACGGAACAGGATTTCTTCCAGATGCAAGCTGCCACAAACTGGAAGACTTGCTTCCCTTGGAGGGCCAAAGTCCTCCTACAAACTGACATCAGGCACCTGGGCAGCTGACTTTACTTACCCCTGGAAACAGGCCATCCTTTGTTCCCAACTCCCTTAGCCAGGCACCTGGCCTCGGCCACCTACGATCCCAAACGGAACAGGATTTCTTCAAGATACAAGCTGCCACAAGCCGGAAGCCTGGCTGCTCTTGGAGGGCCAAAGGCCTCCTACAAACTGACATCAGGCACCTGGGCAGCTAACTTTACTTACCCCTGGAAACAGGCCATCATTTGTGCCCAACTCCCTCTGACGGGCACGTGGCCTTGGCCACCTGCAATCCCGAATGGATCAGGATTTCTTCCAGATGCAAGCTGCCACAAACTGGAAGACTAGTTTCCCTTGAAGGGCCAAAGGCCTCCTACAAACTGACATCAGGCACCTGGGCAGCTGACTTTACTTACCCCTGGAAACAGGCCATCATTTGTGCCCACCGCCCTCTGCCGGGCACCTGGCCTCGGCCACCTACAATCCCAAACGGAACAGGATTTCTTCCAGATGCAAGCTGCCACAAGCTGGAAGCCTGGCTTCCCTTTGAGGGCCAAAGGCCTCCTACAAACTGACATCAGGCACCTGGGCAGCTGACTTTACTTACCCCTGGATACAGGCCATCATTTGTGCCCAACTCCCTCTGCCGGGCACCTGGCCTCGGCCACCTGCAATCCCGAATGGAACAAGATTTCTTCCAGATGCAAGCTGCCACAAACTGGAAGACTAGTTTCCCTTAAAGGCCAAAGGCCTGCAACAAACTGACATCAGGCACCTGGGCAGCTGACTTTACTTACCCCTGGAAACAGGCCATCATTTGTGCCCAAGTCCCTCTGCCGGGCACCAGGCCTCGGCCACCTACAATACCGAATGGAACAGGATTTCTTCCAGATGCAAGCTGCCACAAGCTGGAAGCCTGGCTTCCCATGGAGGAACAATTGCCATCTGAAAACTGACATCAGGCACCTGGGCAGCTGACTTTACTTACCCCTGGAAACAGGCCATCCTTTGTGCCCAACTCCCTCTGCCGGGCACCTGGCCTCGGCCACCTACAATCCCAAACGGAACAGGATTTCTTCCAGATGCAAGCTGCCACAAACTGGAAGACTACCTTCCCATAGCGGGCCAACGGCCTGCTACAAACTGACATCAGGCACCTGGGCAGCAGACTTTACATGCCCCTGGAAACAGGCCATCCTTTGTGCCCAACTCCCTCTGCCGGGCACCCGGCTCCGTGCACCTACAATCCCGAACGGAACAGGATTTCTTCCAGATGCAAGCTGCCACAAGCTGGAAGCCTGGCTTCCCATGGAGGGCCAAAGGCCTCCTACAAACTGACATCAGGCACCTGGGCAGTTGACTTTACTTACCCCTGGAAACAGGCCATCATTTGTGCCCAACTCCCTCTGCCGGGCACCTGGCCTCGGCCACCTACAATCCTGAACGGAACAGGATTTCTTCGCGATGCAAGCTGCCAAAAGCTGGAAGACTTGCTTCCCTTGGAGGGCCAAAGGCCTCCTACAAACTGACATCAGGCACCTGGGCAGCTGACTTTACTTACCCCTGGAAACAGGCAATACTTTGTTCCCAACTCCCTTAGCCGGGCACCAGGCCTCGGCCACTTACGATCCCAAACAGAACAGGATTTCTTCCAGATGCAAGCTGCCACAAGCTGAAAGCCTGGCTGCTCTTGGAGGGCCAAAGGCGTCCTACAAACTGACATCAGGCACCTGGGCAGCTGACTTTACTTACCCCTGGAAACAGGCCATCCTTTGTGCCCAACTCCCTCTGCCGGGCACCTGGCCTCGGCCACCTAGAATTGGAAACGGAACAGTATTTCTTCCAGATGCAAGCTGCCACAAGCAGGAAGCCTGGCTTCCCATGGAGGAACAATTGCCACCTGAAAACTGACATCAGGCACCTGGGCAGCTGACTTTACTTACCCCTGGAAACAGGCCATCCTTTGTGCCCAACTCCGTCTGCCGGGCACCTGGCCTCGGACACCTACAATCCCAAACGGAACAGGATTTCTTCCAGATGCAAGCTGCCACAAACTGGAAGACTAGCTTCCCATGGAGGGCCAAAGGCCTCCTACAAACTGACATCAGGCACCTGGGCAGCTGACTTTACTTACCCCTGGAAACAGGCCATCCTTTGTTCCCAAATCCCTTAGCCGGGCACCAGGCCTCGGCCACCTACGATCCCTAACGAAACAGGATTTCTTCCAGATGCAAGCTGCCACAAGCTGGAAGCCTGGCTGCTCTTGGAGGGCCAAAGGCCTCTTACAAACTGACATCAGGCACCTGGGCAGCTGACTTTACTTACCCCTGGAAACAGGCCATCCTTTGTGCCCAACTCCCTCGGCCGGGCACCAGGCCTCGGCCACCTACAATCCCAAACGGTACAGTATTTCTTCCAGATGCAACCTGCCACAAGCTGGAAGCCTGGCTTCCCTGGGAGGAACAATTGCCATCTGCAAACTGACATCAGGCACCTGGGCAGCTGACTTTACTTACCCCTGGAAACAGGCCATCCTTTGTGCCCAACTCCCTCTGCCGGGCACCTGGCCTCGGCCACCTACAATCCCGAACGGAACAGGATTTCTTCCAGATGCAAGCTGCCACAAACTGGAAGACTACCTTCCCTTAGCGGGCCAAAGGCCTCCTACAAACTGACATCAGGCACCTGGGCAGCTGACTTTACTTACCCCTGGAAACAGGCCATCCTTTGTTCCCATCTTCCTTAGCCGGGCACCAGGCCTCGGCCACCTACGATCCCAAACGGAACAGGATTTCTTCAAGATGCAAGCTGCCACAAGCAGGAAGCCTGGCTTCGCATGGAGGACCAAAGACCTCCTACAAACTGCCATCAGGCACCTGGGCAGCTGACTTTACTTACCCCTAAAAACAGGCCATCCTTTGTTCCCAACTCCCTCTGCCGGGCACCCAGCTTCAGCCACCTACAATCTTGAATGGAACAGGATTTTTTCCAGATGCAAGATGCCTTGAACAGGAAGACAAGCATCACTTGGGGGGCCATAGGCCTTCAACAAACTGACATCAGGCACCTGGGCAGCTGAATTTACTTACTCCTGGAAACAGGCCATCCTTTGTGCCCAACTCCCTCAGCCGGGCACCTGGCCTCGGCCACCTACAATTTCGAACGGAACAGGATTTCTTCCAGATGCAAGCTGCCACTAACTGGAAGACTTGGTTCCCTTGGAGGGCCAAAGGCCTCCTACAAACTGACATCAGGCACCTGGGCAGCTGACGTTACTTACCCCTGGAAACAGGCCATCCTTTGTTCCCAACTCCCTTAGCAGTGCACCCGGATCCGGCCACCTACAATCCCGAACGGAACAGGATTTTTCCAGATGCAAGCTGCCACAAGCAGGAAGCCTGGCTTCCCATGGAGGGCCAAAGGCCTCCTACAAACTGACATCAGGCACCTGGGCAGCTGACTTTACTTACCCCTGGAAACAGGCCATCCTTTGTGCCCAACTCCCTCTGCCGGGCACCTGGCCTCGGCCACCTGCAATCCCGAACGGAACAGCATTTCTTCCAGATGCAAGCTGCCACAAAGTGGAAGAATAGATTCCCTTAGAGGGCCAAAGGCCTCCTAAAAACTGACATCAGGGACCTGGGCAGCTGACTTTACTTACCCCTGGAAACAGGCCATCCTTTGTGCCCAACTCCCTCTGCCGGACACCAGGCCTCGGCCACCTACAATCCCAAACAGAACAGGATTTCTTCCAGATGCAAGCTGCCACAAGCTGGAAGCCTGGCTTCCCTTGGAGGGCCAAAGGCCTCCTACAAACTGACATCAGGCACCTGGGCAGCTGACTTTACTTATCCCTGAAAACAGGCCATCCTTTGTCCCAACTCCCTCTGCCGGGCACCCGGCTTCAGCCACCAACAATCTTGAATGGAACAGGATTTTTTCCAGATGCAAGCTGCCTTGAACAGGAAGACTACCATCACTAGGGGGGCCATAGGCCTGCAACAAACTGACATCAGGCACCTGGGCAGCTGACTTTACTTACCCCTGGAAACAGGCCATCCTTTGTGCCCAACTCCCTCTGCCGGGCACCTGGCCTCGGCCACCTACAATCCCAAACGGAACAGGATTTCTTCCAGATGCAAGCAGCCACAAGCAGGAAGCCTGGCTTTTCTTGGAGGGCCAAAGGCCTCCTACAAACTGACACCAGGCACCTGGGCAGCTGACTTTACTTACCCCTGGAAACAGGCCATCCTTTGTTCCCAACTCACTCAGCCGGGCACCAGGCCTCGGCCACCTACGATCCTAAATGGAACAGGATTTCTTCCAGATGCAAGCTGCCACAAACTGGAAGACTACCTTCCCTTAGAGGGCCAAAGGCCTGCTACAAACTGACATCAGGCACCTGGGCAGCTGTCTTTACTTACCCCTGGAAACAGTTGATCTTTTGTTCCCAACTCCCTCTGCCGGGCAGCAGGCCTCAGCCACCTACAATCCCGAACGGAACAGGATTTCTGCCAGATGCAAGTTGCCACAAGCAAAAAGCCTGGCTTCCCATGGAGGGCCAAAGGCCTCCTACAAACTGCCATCAGGCACCTGGGCAGCTGACTTTACTTACTCCTAAAAACAGGCCATCCTTTGTGCCCATCTCCCTCTGCCGGGCACCAGGGCTGGGCCACCTACAATCCCAAACAGAACAGGATTTCTTAAAGATGCAAGCTGCCACAAGCAGGAAGCCTGGCTTCCCTTGGAGGGCCAAAGGCCTCCTACAAACTGACATCAGGCACCTGGGCAGCTGACTTTACTTATCCCTGGAAACAGGCCATCCTTTGTTCCCAACTCCCTTAGCGGGGCACCCGGCTCCGTGCACCTACAATCCCGAACGGAACAGGATTTCTTCCAGATGCAAGCTGCCACAAGCAGGAAGCCTGGCTTCCCATGGAGGGCCAAAGGCCTCCTACAAACTGACATCAGGCACCTGGGCAGCTGACTTTACTTACCCCTAAAAACAGGCCATCCTTTGTTCCCAACTCCCTCTGCCGGGCACCCGGCTTCAGCCTCCTAGAATCTTGAATGGAACAGGATTTTTTCCAGATGCAAGCTACCTTGAACAGGAAGACTAGCATCACTTGGGGGGCCATAGGCCTGCAACAAACTGAAACCAGGGACCTGGGCAGCTAACTTTACTTACCCCTGGAAACAGGCCATCCTTTGTTCCCAACTCCCTTAGCCGGGCACCAGGCCTCGGCCACCTACGATCCCAAACGGAACAGGATTTCTTCAAGATGCAAGCTGCCACAAGCTGGAAGGCTGGCTTCCCTTGGAGGGCCAAAGGCCTCCTACAAACTGACATCAGGCACCTGGGCAGCTGACTTTACTTACCCCTGGAAACAGGCCATCCTTTGTGCCCAACTCCCTCTGCCGGGCACCTGGCCTCGGCCACCTGCAATCCCGAACGGAACAGCATTTCTTCCAGATGCAAGCTGCCACAAACTGGAAGAATAGATTCCCTTAGAGGGCCAAAGGCCTCCTAAAAACTGACATCAGGCACCTGGGCAGCTGACTTTACTTACCCCTGGAAACAGGCCATCCTTTGTGCCCAACTCCCTCTGCCGGGCACCAGGCCTCGGCCACCTACAATCCCAAACAGAACAGGATTTCTTCCAGATGCAAGCTGCCACAAGCTGGAAGCCTGGCTTTTCTTGGAGGGCCAAAGGCCTCCTACAAACTGACACCAGGCACCTGGGCAGCTGACTTTACTTACCCCGGGAAACAGGCCATCATTTGTGCCCAACTCCCTCTGCCGGGCAGCAGGCCTCGGCCACCTACAATCCCGAACGGAACAGGATTTCTGCCAGATGCATGCTGCCACAAGCAGGAAGCCTGGCTTCCCATGGAGGGCCAAAGGCCTCCTACAAACTGACATCAGGCACCTGGGCAGCTGACTTAACTTACCCCAGGAAACAGGCCATCCTTTGTGCCCAACTCCCTCAGCAGGGCACCCGGATCCGGCCACCTTCAATCCCGAAAGGAACAGGATTTCTTCCAGATGCAAGCTGCCACAAGCAGGAAGCCTGGCTTCCCATGGAGGGCCAAAGGCCTCCTACAAACTGACATCAGGCACCTGGGCAGCTGACTTTACTTACCCCTGGAAACAGGCCATCCTTTGTGCCCAACACCCTCTGCCGGGCACCAGGCCTCGGTCACCTGCAATCCCAAACGGAACAGGATTTCTTCCAGATGCAAGCTGCCACAAGCTGGAAGCCTGGCTTCCCTTGGAGGGCCAAAGGCCTCCTACAAACTGACATCAGGCACCTGGGCAGCTGACTTTACTTACCCCTGGAAACAGGCCATTTTTTGTACCCAACTCCCTCTTCCAGGCACCCGGCTCCGTGCACCTACAATCCCGAACGGAACAGTATTTCTTCCAGATGCAAGCTGCCACAAGCAGGAAGCCTGGTTTCCCATGGAGAAACAATTGCCACCTGCAAACTGACATCAGGCACCTGGGCAGCTGACTTTACTTACCCCTGGAAACAGGCCATCCTTTGTGCCCAACTCCTTCTGCCGGGCAGCAGGGCTCGGCCACCTACAATCCCAAACGGAACAGGATTTCTTCCAGATGCAAGCTGCCACAAACTGGAAGACTACCTTCCCTTAGAAGGCCAAAGGCCTGCTATAAACTGACATCAGGCACCTGGGCAGCTGTCTTTACTTAACCCTGGAAACAGTCCATCTTTTGTTCCCAACTCCCTCTGCCGGGCAGCAGGCCTCGGCCACCTACAATCCCGAACGGAACAGGATTTCTGCCAGATGCAAGTTGCCACAAGCAAAAAGCCTGGTTTCCCATGGAGGGCCAAAGGCCTCCTACAAACTGACATCAGGCACCTGGGCAGCTGATGTTACTTACCCCTGGAAACAGGCCATCCTTTGTTCCCAACTCCCTCTGCCGGGCACCCGGCTTCAGCCACCTGGAATCTTGAATGGAACAGGATTTTTTCCAGATGCAAGCTGCCTTGAAACGGAAGACTAGCATCACTTGGGGGGCCATAGGCCTGCAACAAACTGACATCAGGCACCTGGGCAGCTGACTTTACTTACCCCTGGAAACAGGCCATCATTTGTGCCCAACTCCCTCTGCCGGGCACCCGGCTCCGTGCACCTACAATCCCGAACGGAACAGGATTTCTTCCAGATGCCAGCTGCCACAAGCAGGAAGCCTGGTTTCCCATGGAGAAACAATTGCCACCTGCAAACTGACATCAGGCACCTGGGCAGCTGACTTTACTTACCCCTGGAAACAGGCCATCCTGTGTGCCCAACTCCCTCTGCCGGGCACCTGGTCTCGGCCACCTACAATCCCGAACGGAACAGGATTTCTTCCAGATGCAAGCTGCCACAAACTGGAAGGCTTGCTTCACTTGGAGGGCCAAAGGCCTGCAACAAACTGACACCAGGCACCTGGGCAGCTGACTTTACTTACCGCTGGAAACAGGCCATCCTTTGTTCCCAACTCCCTATGCCGGGCACCAGGCCTCGACCATCTACAATCCCGAACGGAACAGGATTTCTTCCAGATGCAAGCTGCCACAAACTGGAAGACTACCTTCCCTTAGCGGGCCAAAGGACTACTACAAACTGACATCAGGCACCTGGGCAGCTGACTTTACTTACCCCTGGAAACAGGCCATCTTTTGTGCCCAACTCCCTCTGCCGGGCACCAGGCCTCGGCCACCTACAATCCCGAACGGAACAGCATTTCTTCCAGATGCAAGCGGCCACAGACTGGAAGACTAGCTTTATTGAGAGGGCCAAAGGCCTCCTACAAACTGACATCAGGCACCTGGGCAGCTGACTTTACTTACCTCAGGAAACAGGCCATCCTTTGTGCACAACTCCCTCTGCGGGGCACCAGGCGTCGGCCACCTACAGTCCCAAACGGAACAGCATTTCTTCCAGATGCAAGCGGCCACGGACTGGAAGACTAATTTCCCTTAGAGGGCCAAAGGCCTCCTACAAACTGACATCAGGCACCTGGGCAGCGGACTTTACTTACCCCTAAAAACAGGCCATCCTTTGTTCCCAACTCCCTCTGCCGGGCACCCAGCTTCAGCCACCTACAATCTTGAATGGAACAGGATTTTTTCCAGATGCAAGATGCCTTGAACAGGAAGACTAGCATCACTTGGGGGGCCATAGGCCTTCAACAAACTGACATCAGGCACCTGGGCAGCTGAATTTACTTACTCCTGGAAACAGGCCATCCTTTGTGCCCAACTCCCTCAGCCGGGCACCTGGCCTCGGCCACCTACAATTTCGAACGGAACAGGATTTCTTCCAGATGCAAGCTGCCACTAACTGGAAGACTTGGTTCCCTTGGAGGGCCAAAGGCCTCCTACAAACTGACATCAGGCACCTGGGCAGCTGACGTTACTTACCCCTGGAAACAGGCCATCCTTTGTTCCCAACTCCCTTAGCAGTGCACCCGGATCCGGCCACCTACAATCCCGAACGGAACAGGATTTTTCCAGATGCAAGCTGCCACAAGCAGGAAGCCTGGCTTCCCATGGAGGGCCAAAGGCCTCCTACAAACTGACATCAGGCACCTGGGCAGCTGACTTTACTTACCCCTGGAAACAGGCCATCCTTTGTGCCCAACTCCCTCTGCCGGGCACCTGGCCTCGGCCACCTGCAATCCCGAACGGAACAGCATTTCTTCCAGATGCAAGCTGCCACAAAGTGGAAGAATAGATTCCCTTAGAGGGCCAAAGGCCTCCTAAAAACTGACATCAGGGACCTGGGCAGCTGACTTTACTTACCCCTGGAAACAGGCCATCCTTTGTGCCCAACTCCCTCTGCCGGACACCAGGCCTCGGCCACCTACAATCCCAAACAGAACAGGATTTCTTCCAGATGCAAGCTGCCACAAGCTGGAAGCCTGGCTTCCCTTGGAGGGCCAAAGGCCTCCTACAAACTGACATCAGGCACCTGGGCAGCTGACTTTACTTATCCCTGAAAACAGGCCATCCTTTGTCCCAACTCCCTCTGCCGGGCACCCGGCTCCGTGCACCTACAATCCCGAACGGAACAGGATTTCTTCCAGATGCAAGCTGCCACAAGCAGGAAGCCTGGCTTCCCATGGAGGGCCAAAGGCCTCCTACAGACTGACATCAGGCACCTGGGCAGCTGACTTTACTTGCCCTTAAAAACAGGCCATCCTTTGTTCCCAACTCCCTCTGCCGGGCACCCGGCTTCAGCCACCAACAATCTTGAATGGAACAGGATTTTTTCCAGATGCAAGCTGCCTTGAACAGGAAGACTACCATCACTAGGGGGGCCATAGGCCTGCAACAAACTGACATCAGGCACCTGGGCAGCTGACTTTACTTACCCCTGGAAACAGGCCATCCTTTGTGCCCAACTCCCTCTGCCGGGCACCTGGCCTCGGCCACCTACAATCCCAAACGGAACAGGATTTCTTCCAGATGCAAGCAGCCACAAGCAGGAAGCCTGGCTTTTCTTGGAGGGCCAAAGGCCTCCTACAAACTGACACCAGGCACCTGGGCAGCTGACTTTACTTACCCCTGGAAACAGGCCATCCTTTGTTCCCAACTCACTCAGCCGGGCACCAGGCCTCGGCCACCTACGATCCTAAATGGAACAGGATTTCTTCCAGATGCAAGCTGCCACAAACTGGAAGACTACCTTCCCTTAGAGGGCCAAAGGCCTGCTACAAACTGACATCAGGCACCTGGGCAGCTGTCTTTACTTACCCCTGGAAACAGTTGATCTTTTGTTCCCAACTCCCTCTGCCGGGCAGCAGGCCTCAGCCACCTACAATCCCGAACGGAACAGGATTTCTGCCAGATGCAAGTTGCCACAAGCAAAAAGCCTGGCTTCCCATGGAGGGCCAAAGGCCTCCTACAAACTGCCATCAGGCACCTGGGCAGCTGACTTTACTTACTCCTAAAAACAGGCCATCCTTTGTGCCCATCTCCCTCTGCCGGGCACCAGGGCTGGGCCACCTACAATCCCAAACAGAACAGGATTTCTTAAAGATGCAAGCTGCCACAAGCAGGAAGCCTGGCTTCCCTTGGAGGGCCAAAGGCCTCCTACAAACTGACATCAGGCACCTGGGCAGCTGACTTTACTTATCCCTGGAAACAGGCCATCCTTTGTTCCCAACTCCCTTAGCGGGGCACCCGGCTCCGTGCACCTACAATCCCGAACGGAACAGGATTTCTTCCAGATGCAAGCTGCCACAAGCAGGAAGCCTGGCTTCCCATGGAGGGCCAAAGGCCTCCTACAAACTGACATCAGGCACCTGGGCAGCTGACTTTACTTACCCCTAAAAACAGGCCATCCTTTGTTCCCAACTCCCTCTGCCGGGCACCCGGCTTCAGCCTCCTAGAATCTTGAATGGAACAGGATTTTTTCCAGATGCAAGCTACCTTGAACAGGAAGACTAGCATCACTTGGGGGGCCATAGGCCTGCAACAAACTGAAACCAGGGACCTGGGCAGCTAACTTTACTTACCCCTGGAAACAGGCCATCCTTTGTTCCCAACTCCCTTAGCCGGGCACCAGGCCTCGGCCACCTACGATCCCAAACGGAACAGGATTTCTTCAAGATGCAAGCTGCCACAAGCTGGAAGGCTGGCTTCCCTTTGAGGGCCAAAGGCCTCCTACAAACTGACATCAGGCACCTGGGCAGCTGACTTTACTTACCCCTGGAAACAGGCCATCCTTTGTGCCCAACTCCCTCTGCCGGGCACCTGGCCTCGGCCACCTGCAATCCCGAACGGAACAGCATTTCTTCCAGATGCAAGCTGCCACAAACTGGAAGAATAGATTCCCTTAGAGGGCCAAAGGCCTCCTAAAAACTGACATCAGGCACCTGGGCAGCTGACTTTACTTACCCCTGGAAACAGGCCATCCTTTGTGCCCAACTCCCTCTGCCGGGCACCAGGCCTCGGCCACCTACAATCCCAAACAGAACAGGATTTCTTCCAGATGCAAGCTGCCACAAGCTGGAAGCCTGGCTTTTCTTGGAGGGCCAAAGGCCTCCTACAAACTGACACCAGGCACCTGGGCAGCTGACTTTACTTACCCCGGGAAACAGGCCATCATTTGTGCCCAACTCCCTCTGCCGGGCAGCAGGCCTCGGCCACCTACAATCCCGAACGGAACAGGATTTCTGCCAGATGCATGCTGCCACAAGCAGGAAGCCTGGCTTCCCATGGAGGGCCAAAGGCCTCCTACAAACTGACATCAGGCACCTGGGCAGCTGACTTAACTTACCCCAGGAAACAGGCCATCCTTTGTGCCCAACTCCCTCAGCAGGGCACCCGGATCCGGCCACCTTCAATCCCGAAAGGAACAGGATTTCTTCCAGATGCAAGCTGCCACAAGCAGGAAGCCTGGCTTCCCATGGAGGGCCAAAGGCCTCCTACAAACTGACATCAGGCACCTGGGCAGCTGACTTTACTTACCCCTGGAAACAGGCCATCCTTTGTGCCCAACACCCTCTGCCGGGCACCAGGCCTCGGTCACCTGCAATCCCAAACGGAACAGGATTTCTTCCAGATGCAAGCTGCCACAAGCTGGAAGCCTGGCTTCCCTTGGAGGGCCAAAGGCCTCCTACAAACTGACATCAGGCACCTGGGCAGCTGACTTTACTTACCCCTGGAAACAGGCCATTTTTTGTACCCAACTCCCTCTTCCAGGCACCCGGCTCCGTGCACCTACAATCCCGAACGGAACAGTATTTCTTCCAGATGCAAGCTGCCACAAGCAGGAAGCCTGGTTTCCCATGGAGAAACAATTGCCACCTGCAAACTGACATCAGGCACCTGGGCAGCTGACTTTACTTACCCCTGGAAACAGGCCATCCTTTGTGCCCAACTCCTTCTGCCGGGCAGCAGGGCTCGGCCACCTACAATCCCAAACGGAACAGGATTTCTTCCAGATGCAAGCTGCCACAAACTGGAAGACTACCTTCCCTTAGAAGGCCAAAGGCCTGCTATAAACTGACATCAGGCACCTGGGCAGCTGTCTTTACTTAACCCTGGAAACAGTCCATCTTTTGTTCCCAACTCCCTCTGCCGGGCAGCAGGCCTCGGCCACCTACAATCCCGAACGGAACAGGATTTCTGCCAGATGCAAGTTGCCACAAGCAAAAAGCCTGGTTTCCCATGGAGGGCCAAAGGCCTCCTACAAACTGACATCAGGCACCTGGGCAGCTGATGTTACTTACCCCTGGAAACAGGCCATCCTTTGTTCCCAACTCCCTCTGCCGGGCACCCGGCTTCAGCCACCTGGAATCTTGAATGGAACAGGATTTTTTCCAGATGCAAGCTGCCTTGAAACGGAAGACTAGCATCACTTGGGGGGCCATAGGCCTGCAACAAACTGACATCAGGCACCTGGGCAGCTGACTTTACTTACCCCTGGAAACAGGCCATCATTTGTGCCCAACTCCCTCTGCCGGGCACCCGGCTCCGTGCACCTACAATCCCGAACGGAACAGGATTTCTTCCAGATGCCAGCTGCCACAAGCAGGAAGCCTGGTTTCCCATGGAGAAACAATTGCCACCTGCAAACTGACATCAGGCACCTGGGCAGCTGACTTTACTTACCCCTGGAAACAGGCCATCCTGTGTGCCCAACTCCCTCTGCCGGGCACCTGGTCTCGGCCACCTACAATCCCGAACGGAACAGGATTTCTTCCAGATGCAAGCTGCCACAAACTGGAAGGCTTGCTTCACTTGGAGGGCCAAAGGCCTGCAACAAACTGACACCAGGCACCTGGGCAGCTGACTTTACTTACCGCTGGAAACAGGCCATCCTTTGTTCCCAACTCCCTATGCCGGGCACCAGGCCTCGACCATCTACAATCCCGAACGGAACAGGATTTCTTCCAGATGCAAGCTGCCACAAACTGGAAGACTACCTTCCCTTAGCGGGCCAAAGGACTACTACAAACTGACATCAGGCACCTGGGCAGCTGACTTTACTTACCCCTGGAAACAGGCCATCCTTTGTGCCCAACTCCCTCTGCCGGGCACCAGGCCTCGGCCACCTACAATCCCGAACGGAACAGCATTTCTTCCAGATGCAAGCGGCCACAGACTGGAAGACTAGCTTTATTGAGAGGGCCAAAGGCCTCCTACAAACTGACATCAGGCACCTGGGCAGCTGACTTTACTTACCTCAGGAAACAGGCCATCCTTTGTGCACAACTCCCTCTGCGGGGCACCAGGCGTCGGCCACCTACAGTCCCAAACGGAACAGCATTTCTTCCAGATGCAAGCGGCCACGGACTGGAAGACTAATTTCCCTTAGAGGGCCAAAGGCCTCCTACAAACTGACATCAGGCACCTGGGCAGCGGACTTTACTTACCCCTAAAAACAGGCCATCCTTTGTTCCCAACTCCCTCTGCCGGGCACCCGGCTTCAGCCACCTACAATCTTGAACAGAACTCGATTTTTTCCAGATGCAAGCTGCTTTGAACAGGAAGACTAGCAACACTTGGTGGGCCATAGGCCTGCAACAAACTGACATCAGGCACCTGGGCAGCTGACTTTACTTACCCCTGGAAACAGGCCATCATTTGTGCCCAACTCCCTCTGCCGGGCACCTGGTCTCGGCCACCTACAATCCCGAACGGAACAGGATTTCTTCCAGATGCAAGCTGCCACAAACTGGAAGACTTGCTTCACTTGGAGGGCCAAAGGCCTCCTACAAACTGACACCAGGCACCTGGGCAGCTGACTTTACTTACCCCTGAAAACAGACCATCCTTTTTTCCCAACTCCCTCTGCCGGGCACCAGGCCTCGGGCACCTACGATCCTAAACGGAACAGGATTTCATCCAGATGCAAGCTGCCACAAACCGGAAGACTACCTTCCCTAAGAGGGCCAAAGGCCTGCTACAAACTGACATCAGGCACCTGGGCAGCTGTCTTTACTTACCCCTGGAAACTAGCCATCTTTTGTGCCCAACTCCCTCTGCCGGGCAGCAGGCCTCGGCCACCTACAATCCCGAACGGAACAGGATTTCTGCCAGATGCAAGCTGCCACAAGCAGGAAGCCTGGCTTCCCATGGAGGGCCAAAGGCCTCCTACAAACTGACATCAGGCACCTGGGCAGCTGACGTTACTTACCCCTGGAAACAGGCCATCCTTTGTGCCCAACTCCCTCAGTAGGGCACCAGGATCCAGCCACCTACAATCCCGAACAGAACAGGATTTCTTCCAGATGCAAGCTGCCACAAGCAGGAAGCCTGGCTTCCCATGGAGGGTCAAAGGCCTCCTACAAACTGACATCAGGCACCTGGGCAGCTGACTTTACTTACCCCTGGAAACAGGCCATCCTTTGTGCCCAACTCCCTCTGCCGGGCACCTGGCCTCGGCCACCTACAATCCCGAACGGAACAGGATTTCTTCCAGATGCAAGCTGCCACAAGCAGGAAGCCTGGCTTCCCATGGAGAAACAATTGCCACCTGCAAACTGAAATCAGGCACTTGGGCAGCTGACTTTACTTACCCCTGGAAACAGACCATCCTTTTTTCCCAACTCCCTCAGCCGGGCACCAGGCCTCGGCCACCTACGATCCTAAACGGAACAGGATTTCTTCCAGATGCAAGCTGCCACAAACTGGAAGACTACCTTCCCTTAGAGGGCCAAAGGCGTCCTACAAACTGACATCAGGCACCTGGGCAGCTGACTTTACTTACCCCTGGAAACAGGCCATCCTTTCTTCCCAACTCCCTCTGCCGGGCACCTGGCTCCGTATACCTACAATCCCGAACGGAACAGGATTTCTTCCAGATGCAAGCTGCCACAAGCAGGAAGCCTGGCTTCCCATGGAGGGCCAAAGGCCTGCTACAAACTGACATCAGGCACCTGGGCAGCTGACTTTACTTACCCCTGGAAACAGGCCATCCTTTGTGCCCAACTCCCTCTGCCGGGCACCTGGCCGTGGCCACCTACAATCCCGAACGGAACAGGACTTCTTCCAGATGCAAGCTGCCACAAACTGGAAGACTTGCTTCCCTTGGAGGGCCAAAGGCCTCCTAAAAACTGACATCAGGCACCTGGGCAGCTGACTTTACTTACCCCTGGAAACAGGCCATACTTTGTGCCCAACTCCCTCTGCCGGGCACCAGGCCTCGGCCACCTACAATCCCAAACGGAACAGCATTTCTTCCAGATGCAAGCTGCCACAAGCTGGAAGCCTGGCTTCCCTTGGAGGGCCAAAAACCTCCTACAAACTGACATCAGGCACCTGGCCAGCTGACTTTACTTACCCCTGGAAACAGGCCATCCTTTGTGCCCAACTCCCTCTGCTGGACACCCGGCTCCGTGCACCTACAATCCCGAACGGAACAGGATTTCTTCCAGATGCAAGCTGCCACTAGCAGGAAGCCTGGCTTCCCATGGAGGGCCAAAGGCCTCCTACAAACTGACATCAGGCACCTGGGCAGCTGACTTTACTTACCCCTAAAAACAGGCCATCCTTTGTTCCCAACTCCCTCTACCGGGCACCCGGCTTCAGCCACCTACAATCTTGAACGGAACAGGATTTTTTCCAGATGCAAGCTGCCTTGAACAGGAAGACTAGCATCACTTGGAGGGGCAAAGGCCTCCTACAAACTGACACCAGGCACCTGGGCAGCTGACTTTACTTACCCCTGGAAACAGGCCATCCTTTGTTCCCAACTCCCTCAGCCGGGCACCAGGCCTCGGCCACCTACAATCCCGAACGGAACAGCATTTCTTCCAGATGCAAGCTGCCACAAACTGGAAGACTAGCTTCCCTTGGAGGGCCAAAGGCGTCCTACAAACTGACACCAGGCACCTGGGCAGCTAACTTTACTTACCCCTGGAAAAAGGCCATCATTTGTTCCCAACTCCCTCTGCCGGTCACCTGGCCTCGGCCACCTACAATCCCGAACGGAACAGCATTTCTTCCAGATGCAAGCTGCCACAAGCTGGAAGCCTGGCTTCCCATGGAGGAACAATTGCCATCTGCAAACTGACATCAGGCACCTGGGCAGCTGACTTTACTTACCCCTGGAAACAGGCCATCCTTTGTGCCCAACTCCCTCTGCCGGGCACCAGGCCTCGGCCACCTACAATCCCAAACGGAACAGCATTTCTTCCAGATGCAAGCTGCCACAAGCTGGAAGCCTGGCTTCCCTTGGAGGGCCAAAAACCTCCTACAAACTGACATCAGGCACCTGGGCAGCTGACTTTACTTACCCCTGGAAACAGGCCATCCTTTGTGCCCAACTCCCTCTGCTGGACACCCGGCTCCGTGCACCTACAATCCCGAACGGAACAGTATTTCTTCCAGATGCAAGCTGCCACAAGCAGGAAGCCTGGTTTCCCATGGAGAAAAAATTGCCACCTGCAAACTGACATCAGGCACCTGGGCAGCTGACGTTACTTACCCCTGGAAACAGGCCATCCTTTGTGCCCAACTCCCTCTGCCGGGCACCTGGCCTCGGCCACCTACAATCCCAAACGGAACAGCATTTCTTCCAGGTGCAAGCAGCCACAAACTGGAAGACTAGCTTCCCATGGAGGGCCAAAGGCCTCCTACAAACTGACATCAGGAACCTGGGCAGCTGACTTTACTTACCCCTGGAAACAGGCCATCCTTTGTGCCAAACTCCCTCTGCCGGGCACCCGGCCTTGGCCACCTTCAATCCCGAACGGAACAGGATTTCTTCCAGATGCAAGCTGCCACAAACTGGAAGCCTGGCTTCCCATGGAGGAACAATTGCCATCTTCAAGCTGACATCAGGCACCTGGGCAGCTGACTTTACTTACCCCTGGAAACAGGCCATCCTTTGTGCCCAACTCCCTCTCCCGGGCACCTGGCCCTGGCCACCTACAATCCCGAAAGGAACAGGACTTCTTCCAGATGCAAGCTGCCACAAACTGGAAGACTTGCTTCCCTTGGAGGGCCAAAGGCCTCCTACAAACTGACATCAGGCACCTGGGCAGCTGACTTTACTTACCCCTGGAAACAGGACATCCTTTGTGCCCAACTCCCTCTGCTGGGCACCTGGCCTCGGCCACCTACAATCCCGAACGGAACAGGATTTCTTCCAGATACAAGCTGCCACAAGCAGGAAGCCTGGCTTCCCTTGGAGGGCCAAAGGCCTCCTACAAACTGATATCAGGCACCTGGCCAGCTGACTTTACTTACCCCTGGAAACAGGCCATCCTTTGTGCCCAACTCCCTCTGCCGGGCACCCGGCTCCGTGCACCTACAATCCCGAACGGAACAGTATTTCTTCCAGATGCAAGCTGCCACAAGCAGGAAGCCTGGTTTCCCATGGAGAAACAATTGCCACCTGCAAACTGACATCAGGCACCTGGGCAGCTGACTTTACTTACCCCTGGAAACAGGCCATCCTTTGTGCCCAACTCCCTCTGCCGGGCACCTGGTCTCGGCCACCTACAATCCCGAACGGAACAGGATTTCTTCCAGATGCAAGCTGCCACAAACTGGAAGGCTTGCTTCACTTGGAGGGCCAAAGGCCTGCAACAAACTGACACCAGGCACCTGGGCAGCTGACTTTACTTACCGCTGGAAACAGGCCATCCTTTGTTCCCAACTCCCTATGCCGGGCACCAGGCCTCGACCACCTACAATCCCGAACGGAACAGGATTTCTTCCAGATGCAAGCTGCCACAAACTGGAAGACTACCTTCCCTTAGCGGGCCAAAGGACTACTACAAACTGACATCAGGCACCTGGGCAGCTGACTTTACTTACCCCTGGAAACAGGCCATCCTTTGTGCCCAACTCCCTCTGCCGGGCACCAGGCCTCGGCCACCTACAATCCCGAACGGAACAGCATTTCTTCCAGATGCAAGCGGCCACAGACTGGAAGACTAGCTTTATTGAGAGGGCCAAAGGCCTCCTACAAACTGACATCAGGCACCTGGGCAGCTGACTTTACTTACCTCAGGAAACAGGCCATCCTTTGTGCCCAACTCCCTCTGCGGGGCACCAGGCGTCGGCCACCTACAGTCCCAAACGGAACAGCATTTCTTCCAGATGCAAGCGGCCACAGACTGGAAGACTAATTTCCCTTAGAGGGCCAAAGGCCTCCTACAAACTGACATCAGGCACCTGGGCAGCGAACTTTACTTACCCCTAAAAACAGGCCATCCTTTGTTCCCAACTCCCTCTGCCGGGCACCCGGCTTCAGCCACCTACAATCTTGAACAGAACTGGATTTTTTCCAGATGCAAGCTGCTTTGAACAGGAAGACTAGCATCACTTGGGGGGCCATAGGCCTGCTACAAACTGACATCAGGCACCTGGGCAGCTGACTTTACTTACCCCTGGAAACAGGCCATCATTTGTGCCCAACTCCCTCTGCCGGGCACCTGGTCTCGGCCACCTACAATCCCGAACGGAACAAGATTTCTTCCAGATGCAAGCTGCCACAAACCGGAAGGCTACCTTCCCAAAGAGGGCCAAAGGCCTGCTACAAACTGACATCAGGCACCTGGGCAGCTGTCTTTACTTACCCCTGGAAACTAGCCATCTTTTGTGCCCAACTCCCTCTGCCGGGCAGCAGGCCTCGGCCACCTACAATCCCGAACGGAACAGGATTTCTGCCAGATGCAAGCTGCCACAAGCAGGAAGCCTGGCTTCCCATGGAGGGCCAAAGGCCTCCTACAAACTGACATCAGGCACCTGGGCAGCTGACGTTACTTACCCCTGGAAACAGGCCATCCTTTGTGCCCAACTCCCTCAGTAGGGCACCAGGATCCAGCCACCTACAATCCCGAACGGAACAGGATTTCTTCCAGATGCAAGCTGCCACAAGCAGGAAGCCTGGCTTCCCATGGAGGGTCAAAGGCCTCCTACAAACTGACGTCAGGCACCTGGGCAGCTGACTTTACTTACCCCTGGAAACAGGCCATCCTTTGTGCCCAACTCCCTCTGCCGGGCACCTGGCCTCGGCCACCTACAATCCCGAACGGAACAGGATTTCTTCCAGATGCAAGCTGCCACAAGCAGGAAGCCTGGCTTCCCATGGAGAAACAATTGCCACCTGCAAACTGAAATCAGGCACTTGGGCAGCTGACTTTACTTACCCCTGGAAACAGACCATCCTTTTTTCCCAACTCCCTCAGCCGGGCACCAAGCCTCGGCCACCTACGATCCTAAACGGAACAGGATTTCTTCCAGATGCAAGCTGCCACAAACTGGAAGACTACCTTCCCTTAGAGGGCCAAAGGCGTCCTACAAACTGACATCAGGCACCTGGGCAGCTGACTTTACTTACCCCTGGAAACAGGCCATCCTTTGTTCCCAACTCCCTCTGCCGGGCACCTGGCTCCGTATACCTACAATCCCGAACGGAACAGGATTTCTTCCAGATGCAAGCTGCCACAAGCAGGAAGCCTGGCTTCCCATGGAGGGCCAAAGGCCTGCTACAAACTGACATCAGGCACCTGGGCAGCTGACTTTACTTACCCCTGGAAACAGGCCATCCTTTGTGCCCAACTCCCTCTGCCGGGCACCTGGCCGTGGCCACCTACAATCCCGAACGGAACAGGACTTCTTCCAGATGCAAGCTGCCACAAACTGGAAGACTTGCTTCCCTTGGAGGGCCAAAGGCCTCCTACAAACTGACATCAGGCACCTGGGCAGCTGACTTTACTTACCCCTGGAAACAGGCCATACTTTGTGCCCAACTCCCTCTGCCGGGCACCAGGCCTCGGCCACCTACAATCCCAAACGGAACAGCATTTCTTCCAGATGCAAGCTGCCACAAGCTGGAAGCCTGGCTTCCCTTGGAGGGCCAAAAACCTCCTACAAACTGACATCAGGCACCTGGGCAGCTGACTTTACTTACCCCTGGAAACAGGCCATCCTTTGTGCCCAACTCCCTCTGCTGGACACCCGGCTCCGTGCACCTACAATCCCGAACGGAACAGGATTTCTTCCAGATGCAAGCTGCCACTAGCAGGAAGCCTGGCTTCCCATGGAGGGCCAAAGGCCTCCTACAAACTGACATCAGGCACCTGGGCAGCTGACTTTACTTACCCCTAAAAACAGGCCATCCTTTGTTCCCAACTCCCTCTACCGGGCACCCGGCTTCAGCCACCTACAATCTTGAACGGAACAGGATTTTTTCCAGATGCAAGCTGCCTTGAACAGGAAGACTAGCATCACTTGGAGGGGCAAAGGCCTCCTACAAACTGACACCAGGCACCTGGGCAGCTGACTTTACTTACCCCTGGAAACAGGCCATCCTTTGTTCCCAACTCCCTCAGCCGGGCACCAGGCCTCGGCCACCTACAATCCCGAACGGAACAGCATTTCTTCCAGATGCAAGCTGCCACAAACTGGAAGACTAGCTTCCCTTGGAGGGCCAAAGGCGTCCTACAAACTGACACCAGGCACCTGGGAAGCTAACTTTACTTACCCCTGGAAAAAGGCCATCCTTTGTTCCCAACTCCCTCTGCCGGGCACCTGGCCTCGGCCACCTACAATCCCGAACGGAACAGCATTTCTTCCAGATGCAAGCTGCCACAAGCTGGAAGCCTGGCTTCCCATGGAGGAACAATTGCCATCTGCAAACTGACATCAGGCACCTGGGCAGCTGACTTTACTTACCCCTGGAAACAGGCCATCCTTTGTGCCCAACTCCCTCTGCCGGGCACCAGGCCTCGGCCACCTACAATCCCAAACGGAACAGCATTTCTTCCAGATGCAAGCTGCCACAAGCTGGAAGCCTGGCTTCCCTTGGAGGGCCAAAAACCTCCTACAAACTGACATCAGGCACCTGGGCAGCTGACTTTACTTACCCCTGGAAACAGGCCATCCTTTGTGCCCAACTCCCTCTGCTGGACACCCGGCTCCGTGCACCTACAATCCCGAACGGAACAGGATTTCTTCCAGATGCAAGCTGCCTCAAGCAGGAAGCCTGGTTTCCCATGGAGAAAAAATTGCCACCTGCAAACTGACATCAGGCACCTGGGCAGCTGACGTTACTTACCCCTGGAAACAGGCCATCCTTTGTGCCCAACTCCCTCTGCCGGGCACCTGGCCTCGGCCACCTACAATCCCAAACGGAACAGCATTTCTTCCAGGTGCAAGCAGCCACAAACTGGAAGACTAGCTTCCCATGGAGGGCCAAAGGCCTCCTACAAACTGACATCAGGAACCTGGGCAGCTGACTTTACTTACCCCTGGAAACAGGCCATCCTTTGTGCCAAACTCACTCTGCCGGGCACCCGGCCTTGGCCACCTTCAATCCCGAACGGAACAGGATTTCTTCCAGATGCAAGCTGCCACAAACTGGAAGCCTGGCTTCCCATGGAGGAACAATTGCCATCTTCAAGCTGACATCAGGCACCTGGGCAGCTGACTTTACTTACCCCTGGAAACAGGCCATCCTTTGTGCCCAACTCCCTCTCCCGGGCACCTGGCCCTGGCCACCTACAATCCCGAAAGGAACAGGACTTCTTCCAGATGCAAGCTGCCACAAACTGGAAGACTTGCTTCCCTTGGAGGGCCAAAGGCCTCCTACAAACTGACATCAGGCACCTGGGCAGCTGACTTTACTTACCCCTGGAAACAGGACATCCTTTGTGCCCAACTCCCTCTGCTGGGCACCTGGCCTCGGCCACCTACAATCCCGAACGGAACAGGATTTCTTCCAGATACAAGCTGCCACAAGCAGGAAGCCTGGCTTCCCTTGGAGGGCCAAAGGCCTCCTACAAACTGATATCAGGCACCTGGCCAGCTGACTTTACTTACCCCTGGAAACAGGCCATCCTTTGTGCCCAACTCCCTCTGCCGGGCACCCAGCTCCGTGCACCTACAATCCCGAACGGAACAGTATTTCTTCCAGATGCAAGCTGCCACAAGCAGGAAGCCTGGTTTCCCATGGAGAAACAATTGCCACCTGCAAACTGACATCAGGCACCTGGGCAGCTGACTTTACTTACCCCTGGAAACAGGCCATCCTTTGTGCCCAACTCCCTCTGCTGGGCACCTGGTCTCGGCCACCTACAATCCCGAACGGAACAGGATTTCTTCCAGATGCAAGCTGCCACAAACTGGAAGGCTTGCTTCACTTGGAGGGCCAAAGGCCTGCAACAAACTGACACCAGGCACCTGGGCAGCTGACTTTACTTACCGCTGGAAACAGGCCATCCTTTGTTCCCAACTCCCTATGCCGGGCACCAGGCCTCGACCACCTACAATCCCGAACGGAACAGGATTTCTTCCAGATGCAAGCTGCCACAAACTGGAAGACTACCTTCCCTTAGCGGGCCAAAGGACTACTACAAACTGACATCAGGCACCTGGGCAGCTGACTTTACTTACCCCTGGAAACAGGCCATCCTTTGTGCCCAACTCCCTCTGCCGGGCACCAGGCCTCGGCCACCTACAATCCCGAACGGAACAGCATTTCTTCCAGATGCAAGCGGCCACAGACTGGAAGACTAGCTTTATTGAGAGGGCCAAAGGCCTCCTACAAACTGACATCAGGCACCTGGGCAGCTGACTTTACTTACCTCAGGAAACAGGCCATCCTTTGTGCCCAACTCCCTCTGCGGGGCACCAGGCGTCGGCCACCTACAGTCCCAAACGGAACAGCATTTCTTCCAGATGCAAGCGGCCACAGACTGGAAGACTAATTTCCCTTAGAGGGCCAAAGGCCTCCTACAAACTGACATCAGGCACCTGGGCAGCGGACTTTACTTTCCCCTAAAAACAGGCCATCCTTTGTTCCCAACTCCCTCTGCCGGGCACCCGGCTTCAGCCACCTACAATCTTGAACAGAACTGGATTTTTTCCAGATGCAAGCTGCTTTGAACAGGAAGACTAGCATCACTTGGGCGGCCATAGGCCTGCAACAAACTGACATCAGGCACCTGGGCAGCTGACTTTACTTACCCCTGGAAACAGGCCATCATTTGTGCCCAACTCCCTCTGCCGGGCACCTGGTCTCGGCCACCTACAATCCCGAACGGAACAAGATTTCTTCCAGATGCAAGCTGCCACAAACTGGAAGACTTGCTTCACTTGGAGGGCCAAAGGCCTCCTACAAACTGACACCAGGCACCTGGGCAGCTGACTTTACTTACCCCTGAAAACAGACCATCCTTTTTTCCCAACTCCCTCTGCCGGGCACCAGGCCTCGGGCACCTACGATCCTAAACGGAACAGGATTTCTTCCAGATGCAAGCTGCCACAAACCGGAAGACTACCTTTCCAAAGAGGGCCAAAGGCCTGCTACAAACTGACATCAGGCACCTGGGCAGCTGTCTTTACTTACCCCTGGAAACTAGCCATCTTTTGTGCCCAACTATCTCTGCCGGGCAGCAGGCCTCGGCCACCTACAATCCCGAACGGAACAGGATTTCTGCCAGATGCAAGCTGCCACAAGCAGGAAGCCTGGCTTCCCATGGAGGGCCAAAGGCCTCCTACAAACTGACATCAGGCACCTGGGCAGCTGACGTTACTTACCCCTGGAAACAGGCCATCCTTTGTGCCCAACTCCCTCAGTAGGGCACCAGGATCCAGCCACCTACAATCCCGAACGGAACAGGATTTCTTCCAGATGCAAGCTGCCACAAGCAGGAAGCCTGGCTTCCCATGGAGGGTCAAAGGCCTCCTACAAACTGACATCAGGCACCTGGGCAGCTGACTTTACTTACCCCTGGAAACAGGCCATCCTTTGTGCCCAACTCCCTCTGCCGGGCACCTGGCCTCGGACACCTACAATCCCGAACGGAACAGGATTTCTTCCAGATGCAAGCTGCCACAAGCAGGAAGCCTGGCTTCCCATGGAGAAACAATTGCCACCTGCAAACTGAAATCAGGCACTTGGGCAGCTGACTTTACTTACCCCTGGAAACAGACCATCCTTTTTTCCCAACTCCCTCAGCCGGGCACCAGGCCTCGGCCACCTACGATCCTAAACGGAACAGGATTTCTTCCAGATGCAAGCTGCCACAAACTGGAAGACTACCTTCCCTTAGAGGGCCAAAGGCGTCCTACAAACTGACATCAGGCACCTGGGCAGCTGACTTTACTTACCCCTGGAAACAGGCCATCCTTTGTTCCCAACTCCCTCTGCCGGGCACCTGGCTCCGTATACCTACAATCCCGAACGGAACAGGATTTCTTCCAGATGCAAGCTGCCACAAGCAGGAAGCCTGGCTTCCCATGGAGGGCCAAAGGCCTGCTACAAACTGACATCAGGCACCTGGGCAGCTGACTTTACTTACCCCTGGAAACAGGCCATCCTTTGTGCCCAACTCCCTCTGCCGGGCACCTGGCCGTGGCCACCTACAATCCCGAACGGAACAGGACTTCTTCCAGATGCAAGCTGCCACAAACTGGAAGACTTGCTTCCCTTGGAGGGCCAAAGGCCTCCTACAAACTGACATCAGGCACCTGGGCAGCTGACTTTACTTACCCCTGGAAACAGGCCATACTTTGTGCCCAACTCCCTCTGCCGGGCACCAGGCCTCGGCCACCTACAATCCCAAACGGAACAGCATTTCTTCCAGATGCAAGCTGCCACAAGCTGGAAGCCTGGCTTCCCTTGGAGGGCCAAAAACCTCCTACAAACTGACATCAGGCACCTGGGCAGCTGACTTTACTTACCCCTGGAAACAGGCCATCCTTTGTGCCCAACTCCCTCTGCTGGACACCCGGCTCCGTGCACCTACAATCCCGAACGGAACAGGATTTCTTCCAGATGCAAGCTGCCACTAGCAGGAAGCCTGGCTTCCCATGGAGGGCCAAAGGCCTCCTACAAACTGACATCAGGCACCTGGGCAGCTGACTTTACTTACCCCTAAAAACAGGCCATCCTTTGTTCCCAACTCCCTCTACCGGGCACCCGGCTTCAGCCACCTACAATCTTGAACGGAACAGGATTTTTTCCAGATGCAAGCTGCCTTGAACAGGAAGACTAGCATCACTTGGAGGGGCAAAGGCCTCCTACAAACTGACACCAGGCACCTGGGCAGCTGACTTTACTTACCCCTGGAAACAGGCCATCCTTTGTTCCCAACTCCCTCAGCCGGGCACCAGGCCTCGGCCACCTATAATCCCGAACGGAACAGCATTTCTTCCAGATGCAAGCTGCCACAAACTGGAAGACTAGCTTCCCTTGGAGGGCCAAAGGCGTCCTACAAACTGACACCAGGCACCTGGGCAGCTAACTTTACTTACCCCTGGAAAAAGGCCATCCTTTGTTCCCAACTCCCTCTGCCGGTCACCTGGCCTCGGCCACCTACAATCCCGAACGGAACAGCATTTCTTCCAGATGCAAGCTGCCACAAGCTGGAAGCCTGGCTTCCCATGGAGGAACAATTGCCATCTGCAAACTGACATCAGGCACCTGGGCAGCTGACTTTACTTACCCCTGGAAACAGGCCATCCTTTGTGCCCAACTCCCTCTGCCGGGCACCAGGCCTCGGCCACCTACAATCCCAAACGGAACAGCATTTCTTCCAGATGCAAGCTGCCACAAGCTGGAAGCCTGGCTTCCCTTGGAGGGCCAAAAACCTCCTACAAACTGACATCAGGCACCTGGGCAGCTGACTTTACTTACCCCTGGAAACAGGCCATCCTTTGTGCCCAACTCCCTCTGCTGGACACCCGGCTCCGTGCACCTACAATCCCGAACGGAACAGGATTTCTTCCAGATGCAAGCTGCCACTAGCAGGAAGCCTGGCTTCCCATGGAGGGCCAAAGGCCTCCTACAAACTGACATCAGGCACCTGGGCAGCTGACTTTACTTACCCCTAAAAACAGGCCATCCTTTGTTCCCAACTCCCTCTACCGGGCACCCGGCTTCAGCCACCTACAATCTTGAACGGAGCAGGATTTTTTCCAGATGCAAGCTGCCTTGAACAGGAAGACTAGCATCACTTGGAGAGGCAAAGGCCTCCTACAAACTGACACCAGGCACCTGGGCAGCTGACTTTACTACCCCCTGGAAACAGGCCATCCTTTGTTCCCAACTCCCTCAGCCGGGCACCAGGCCTCGGCCACCTACAATCCCGAACGGAACAGCATTTCTTCCAGATGCAAGCTGCCACAAACTGGAAGACTAGCTTCCCTTGGAGGGCCAAAGGCGTCCTACAAACTGACACCAGGCACCTGGGCAGCTAACTTTACTTACCCCTGGAAAAAGGCCATCCTTTGTTCCCAACTCCCTCTGCCGGTCACCTGGCCTCGGCCACCTACAATCCCGAACGGAACAGCATTTCTTCCAGATGCAAGCTGCCACAAGCTGGAAGCCTGGCTTCCCATGGAGGGCCAAAGGCCTCCTAAAAACTGACATCAGGCACCTGGGCAGCTGACTTTACCAACCCCTGGAAACATGCCATCCTTTGTGCCCAACTCCCTCAGCAGGGCACCTGGCTCCGGACTCCTACAAACCCCAACGGAACAGGATTTCTTCCAGATGCAAGCGGCCACAAGCAGGAAGCCTGGCTTCCCATGGAGGAACAAATGCCACCTGCAAACTGACATCAGGCACCTGGGCAGCTGACTTTACTTAGCCCTGGAAACAGGCCATCCTTTGTGCCCTACTCCCTCTGCCGGGCACCAGGCCTCGGCAACCTACAATCCCGAATGGAACAGGATTTCTTCCAGATGCAAGCTGCCACAAGCTGGAAGCCTAGCTTCCCTTGGAGGGCCAAAGGCCTCCTACAAACTGACATCAGGCACCTGGGCAGCTGACTTTACTTACCCCTGGAAACAGGCCATCCTTTGTTCCCTTCTCCCTCTGCCGGGCGCCCGGCTTCAGCCACCTATAATCTTGAACGGAACATGATTTTTTCAAGATGCAAGCTGTCTTGATCAGGAAGACTAGCAATACTTGTGGGCCATTGGCCTGCAACAAACTGAAATCAGGCACCTGGGCAGCTGACTTTACTTACCCCTGGAAACAGGCCATCATTTGTGCCCAACTCCCTCTGCCGGGCACCAGGCCTCGGCCACCTACAATCCCGAAGGGAACAGGATTTCTTCCAGATGCAAGCTGCCACAAACTGGAAGACTTGCTTCCCTTGGAGGGCCAAAGGCCTCCTACAAACTGACATCAGCCACCTGGGCAGCTAACTTTACTAACCCCTGGAAACAGGCCATCATTTGTGCCCGACTCCCTCTGCTGGGAACCTGGCCTCGGCCACCTACAATCCCGAACGGAACAGGATTTCTTCTAGATGCAAGCTGCCAAAAACAGGAAGCCTGGCTTCCCATGGAGGGCCAAAGGCCTCCTAAAAACTGACATCAGGCACCTGGGCAGCTGACTTTACTTACCCCTGGAAACAGGCCATCCTTTGTTCCCAACTCCCTCTGCCGGGCACCCGGCTCCGGCCACCTACAATCCCGAACGGAACAGGATTTCTTCCAGATGCAAGCTGCCACAAGCAGGAAGCCTGGCTTCCCATGGAGGAACAATTGGCACCTGCAAACTGACATCAGGCACCTGGGCAGCTGACTTTACTTACCCCTAAAAACAGGCCATCATTTGTTCCCAACTCCCTCTGCCGGGCACCCGGCTTCAGCCACCTACAATCTTGAACGGAACAGGATTTCTTCCAGATGCAAGCTGCCTTGAACAGGAAGACTAGCATCACTTGGGGGCCCATAGGCCTGCAACAAATTGACATCAGGCATCTGGGCAGCTGACTTTACTTACCCCTGGAAACAGGCCATCCTTTGTGCCCAACTCCCTCTGCCGGGCACCTGGTCTCGGACACCTACAATCCCGAACGGAACAGGATTTCTTCCAGATGCAAGCTGCCACAAACTGGAAGACTTGCTTCACTTGGAGGGCCAAAGGCCTCCTACAAACTGACACCACGCACCTGGGCAGCTGATTTTACTGACCCCTGGAAACAGACCATCCTTTGTTCCCAACTCCCTCAGCCGGGCACCTGGCTCCGTGCACCTACAATCCCGAACGGAACAGGATTTCTTCCAGATGCAAGCTGCCACAAGCAGGAAGCCTGGTTTCCCATGGAGAAAAAATTGCCACCTGCAAGCTGACATCAGGCACCTGGGCAGCTGACTTTACTTACCCCTGGAAACAGGCCATCCTTTGTGCCCAACTCCCTCTGCCGGGCACCAGGCCTCGGCCACCTACAATCCCAAACGGAACAGGATTTCTTCCAGATGCAAGCTGCCACAAGCTGGAAGCCTGGCTTCCCTTGGAGGGCCAAAGGCCTGCTACAAACTGACATCAGGCACTTGGGCAGCTGACTTTACTTACCCCTGGAAACAGGCCATCCTTTGTTCCCAACTCCCTCTGCCGGGCACCCGGCTCCGTGCACCTACAATCCCGAACGGAACAGGATTTCTTCCACATGCAAGCTGCCACAAGCAGGAAGCCTGGCTTCCCATGGAGGGCCAAAGGCCTCCTACAAACTGACATCAGGCACCTGGGCAGCTGACTTTACTTACCCCTGGAAACAGGACATCCTTTGTTCCCAACTCACTGTGCCGGGCACCAGGCCTCGGCCACCTACAATCCCGAACGGAACAGCATTTCTTCCAGATGCAAGCGGCCACAGACTGGAAGACTAGTTTCCCTTAGAGGGCCAAAGGCCTCCTACAAACTGACATCAGCCACCTGGGCAGCTGACTATTCTTACCTCTGGAAACAGGCCATCCTTTGTGCCCAATTCCCTCTGCCGGGCACCTGGCCTCGGTCACCTACAGTCCCAAACGGAACAGGATTTCTTCCAGATGCAAGCAGCCACAAACTGGAAGACTAGCTTCCCTTGGAGGGCCAAAGGCCTCCTACAAACTGACATCAGGCACCTGGGCAGCTGACTTTACTTACCCCTGGGAACAGGCCATCCTTTGTGACCAACTCCCTCTGCCGGGCACCAGGCCTCGGCCACCTACAATCCCGAACGGACCAGGATTTCTTCCAGAAGCAAGCTGCCACAAGCAGGAAGCCTGGCTTCCCATGGAGGAAAAATTGCCACCTGCAAACTGACATCACGCACCTGGGCAGCTGACTTTACTTACCCCTGGAAACAGGCCATCCTTTGTTCCCAACTCCCTCTGCCGGGCACCCGGCTTTAGCCACCTACAATCTTGAACGGAACAGGATTTTTTCCAGATGCAAGCTGCCTTGAACAGGAAGACTAGCATCACTTGGGGGCCCATAGGCCTGCAACAAATTGACATCAGGCACCTGGGCAGCTGACTTTACTTACCCCTGGAAACAGGCCATCCTTTGTGCCCAACTCCCTCTGCCGGGCACCTGGTCTCGGCCACCTACAATCCCGAACGGAACAGGATTTCTTCCAGATGCAAGCTGCCACAAATTGAAAGACTTGCTTCACTTGGAGGGCCAAAGGCCTTCTACAAACTGACACCAGGCACCTGGGCAGCTGACTTTACTTACCTTTGGAAACAGACCATCCTTTGTGCCCAACTCCCTCTGCCGGGCAGCAGGCCTCGGCCACCTACAATCCCGAACGGAACAGGAGTTCTGCCAAATGCAAGCTGCCACAAGCAGGAAGCCTGGCTTCCCATGGAGGGCCAAAGGCCTCCTACAAACTGACATCAGGCACCTGGGCAGCTGACGTTACTTACCCCAGGAAACAGGCCATCCTTTGTTCCCAACTCCCTCAGCAGGGCACCCGGATCCGGCCACCTACAATCCCGAAGGGAACAGGATTTCTTCCAGATGCAAGCTGCCACAAGCAGGAAGCCTGGCTTCCCATGGAGGGCCAAAGGCCTCCTACAAACTGACATCAGGCACCTGGGCAGCTGACTTTACTTACCCCTGAAAACAGGACATCTTTTGTGCCCACCTCCCTCTGCCGGGCACCTGGCCTCGGCCACCTACAATCCCGAACGGAACAGGATTTCATCCAGATGCAAGCTGCCACAAACTGGAAGACTACCTTCCCTTAGCGGGCCAAAGGACTGCTACAAACTGACATCAGGCACCTGGGCAGCTGACTTTACTTACCCCTGGAAACAGGCCATCCTTTGTTCCCAACTCCCTCAGCCGGGCACCCGGCTCCGTGCACCTACAATCCCGAACGGAACAGGATTTCTTCCAGATGCAAGCTGCCACAAGCAGGAAGCCTGGTTTCCCATAGAGAAACAATTGCCACCTACAAACTGACATCAGGCACCTGGGCAGCTGACTTTACTTACCCCTGGGAACAGGCCATCCTTTGTGCCCAACTCCCTCTGCCGGGCACCAGGCCTCGGCCACCTAAAATCCCAAACGGAACAGGATTTCTTCCAGATGCAAGCTGCCACAAGCTGGATGCCTGGCTTCCCTTGGAGGGCCAAAGGCCTGCTACAAACTGACATCAGGCACCTGGGCAGCTGACTTTACTTACCCCTGGAAACAGGCCATCCTTTGTTCCCAACTCCCTCTGCCGGGCACCCGGCTCCGTGCAACTACAATCCCGAACGGAACAGGATTTCTTCCACATGCAAGCTGCCACAAGCAGGAAGCATGGCTTCCCATGGAGGGCCAAAGGCCTCCTACAAACTGACATCAGGCACCTGGGCAGCTGACTTTACTTACCCCTGGAAACAGGCCATCCTTTGTTCCCAACTCCCTCTGCCGGGAACCAGGCCTCGGCCACCTACAATCCCGAACGGAACAGCATTTCTTCCAGTTGCAAGCGGCCACAGACTGGAAGACTAGCTTTATTGAGAGGGGCAAAGGCCTCCTACAAACTGACATCAGGCACCTGTGCAGCTGACTTTACTTACCTCAGAAAACAGGCCATCCTTTGTGCCCAACTCCCTCTGCCGGGCACCAGGCGTCGGCCACCTACAGTCCCAAACGGAACAGCATTTCTTCCAGATGCAAGTGGCCACAGACTGGAAGACTAGTTTCCCATAGAGGGCCAAAGGCCTCCTACAAACTGACATCAGGCACCTGGGAAGCTGACTTTTCTTACCTCTGGAGACAGGCCATCCTTTGTGCCCAACTCCCTCTGCCGGGCACCTGGCCTCGACCACCTACAGTCCCAAACGGAACAGCATTTCTTCCTGATGCAAGCAGCCACAAACTGGAAGACTAGCTTCCCTTGGAGCGCCAAAGGCCTCCTACAAACTGACATCAGGCACCTGGGAAGCTGACTTTACTTACCACTGGGAACAGGCCATCCTTTGTTACCAACTCCCTCTGCCGGGCACCAGGCCTCGGCCACCTACAATCCCAAACGGAACAGGATTTCTTCCAGATGCAAGCTGCCACAAGCTGGAAGCCTGGCTTCCCTTGGAGAGCCATCGGCCTACTACAAAGTGACATCAGGCACCTGGGCAGCTGACTTTATTTACCCCTGGAAACAGGCCATCCTTTGTTCCCAACTCCCTCAGCCGGGCACCCGGCACCGGCCACCTACAATCCCGAACGGACCAGGATTTCTTCCAGATGCAAGCTGCCACAAGCAGGAAGCCTGGCTTCCCTTGGAGGGCCAAAGGCCTCCTACAAACTGACATCAGGCACCTGGGCAGCTGACTTTACTTACCCCTGGAAACAGGCCATCCTTTGTTCCCAACTCCGTCTGCCGGGCACCCGGCTCCGTGCACCTACAATCCCGAACGGTACAGTATTTCTTCCAGATGCAAGCTGCCACAAGCAGGAAGCCTGGCTTCCCATGGAGGGCCAAAGGCCTCCTACAAACTGACATCAGGCACCTGGGCAGCGGACTTTACTTACCCCTAAAAACAGGCCATCCTTTGTTCTCAACTCCCTCTGCTGGGCACCCGGCTTTAGCCACCTACAATCTTGAAAGGAACAGGATTTTTTCAAGATGCAAGCTGCCTTGAGCAGGAGGACTAGCATCACTTGGGGGGCCATAGGCCTGCAACAAACTGACATCAGGCACCTGGGCAGCTGACTTTACTTACCCCTGGAAACAGGCCATCATTTGTGACCAACTCATTCTGCCGGGCACCTGGCCTCGGCCACCTACAATCCCGAACGGAACAGGATTTCTTCCAGATGCAAGCTGCCACAAACTGGAAGACTAGTTTCCTTTGGAGGGCCAAAGGCCTCCTATAAACTGACATCAGGCACCTGGGCAGCTGACTTTACTTACCCCTGGAAAGAGGCCATCCTTTGTTCCCAACTCCCTCTGCCGGGCACCAGGCCTCGGTCTCCTACGACCCTAAACGGAACAGGATTTCTTCCAGATGCAAGCTGCCACAAACTGGAAGACTACCTCCTCTTAGAGGGCCAAAGGCGTGCTACAAATCGACATCAGGCACCTGGGCAGCTGACTTTACTTACCCCTGGAAACAGGCCATCCTTTGTGCCCAACTCCCTCTGCCGGGCACCTGGCCTCGGCCACCTACAATCCGGAATGGAACAGGACTTCTTCCAGATGCAAGCTGCAACAAACTGGAAGACTAGCTTCCCATGGAGGGCCAAAGGCCTCCTACAAACTGATATCAGGCACCTGGGCAGCTGATTTTACTTACCCCTGGAAACAGGCCATCATTTGTGCCCAAATCCCTCTGCCGGACACCAGGCCTCGGCCACCTACAATCCCAAACGGAACAGGATTTCTTCCAGATGCAAGCTGCCACAAGCTGGAAGCCTGGCTTCCCTTGGAGGGCCAAAGGCCTCCTGCAAACTGACATCAGGCACCTGGGCAGCTGACTTTACTTACCCCTGGAAACAGGCCATCCTTTGTGCCCAACTCCCTCTGCCGGGCTCCTGGCCTCGGCCACCTACAATCCCGGACGGAACAGGATTTCTTCCAGATGCAAGCTGCCACAAGCTGGAAGACTACCTTCCCTTAGCGGGCCAAAGGACTCCTACAAACTGACATCAGGCACCTGGGCAGCTGACTTTACTTACCCCTGGAAACAGGCCATCCTTTGTTCCCAACTCTCTCAGCCGGACACCCGGCTCCGTGCACCTACAATCCCGAACGGAACAGGATTTCTTCCAGATGCAAGCTGCCACAAGCAGGAAGCCTGGTTACCCATGGAGAAACAATTGCCACCTGCAAACTGACATTAGGCACCTGGGCAGCTGACTTTACTTACCCCTGGAAACAGGCCATCCTTTGTGCCCAACTCCCTCTGCCGGGCTCCTGGCCTCGGCCACCTACAATCCCAAACGGAACAGGATTTCTTCCAGATGCAAGCTGCCACAAGCTGGAAGCCTGGCTTCCTTTGGAGGGCCAAAGGCCTGCTACAAACTGACATCAGGCACCTGGGCAGCTGACTTTACTTACCCCTGGAAACAGGCCATCCTTTGTTCCCAACTCCCTCTGCTGGGCACCCGGCTTCAGCCACCTACAATCTTGAACGGAACAGGATTTTTTCAAGATGCAAGCTGCCTTGAACAGGAAGACTAGCATCACTTGGGGGGCCATAGGCCTGCAACAAACTGACATCAGGCACCTGGGCAGCTGACTTTACTTACCCCTGGAAACAGGCCATCCTTTGTTCACAACTCCCTCTGCCGGGCACCAGGCCTCGGCCACCTACTATCCTAAACGGAACAGGATTTCTTCCAGATGCAAGCTGCCACACACTGGAAGACTACCTTCCCTTAGAGGGCCAAAGGCCTGCTACAAACTGACATCAGGCACCTGGGCAGCTGACTTTACTTACCCCTGGAAACAGGCCATCATTTGTTCCCAACTCCCTCAGCCGGGCACCAGGCCTCGGCCACCTGCAATCCCGAACGGAACAGGATTTCTGCCAGATGCAGGCTGCCACAAGCTGGAAGCCTGGCTTCCCATGGAGGGCCAAAGGCCCCCTACAAACTGACATCAGGCACCTGGGCAGCTGACTTTACTTACCCCTGGAAACAGGCCATTCTTTGTTCCCAACTCCCTCAGCAGGGCACCCGGATCTGGCAACCTACAATCCCGAAGGGAACAGGATTTCTTCCAGATGCAAGCTGCCACAAGCAGGAAGCCTGACTTCCCATGGAGGGCGAAAGGCCTCCTACAAACAGACATCAGGCACCTGGGCAGCTGACTTTACTTTTCCCTGGAAACAGGCCATCCTTTGTGCCCAACTCCCTCTACTGGGCAGCTGGCCTAGGCCACCTACAATCCCGAATGGAACAGGACTTCTTCCAGATGCAAGCTGCCACACACTGGAAGACTAGCTTCCCATGGAGGGCCAAAGGCCTCCTACAAACTGACATCAGGCACCTGTGCAGCTGACTTTACTTACCCCTGGAAACAGGCCATCCTTTGTGCCCAACTCCCTCTGCCGGGCTCCTGGCCTCGGCCACCTACAATCCCGAACGGAACAGGATTTCTTCCAGATGCAAGCTGCCACAAGCTGGAAGCCTGGCTTCCCATGGAGGGCCAAAGGCCTGCTACAAACAGACATCAGGCACCTGGGCAGCTGGCTTTACTTACCCCTGGAAACAGGCCATCCTTTGTGACCAACTCCCTCTGCCGGGCACCAGGCCTCGGCCACCTACAATCCCGAACGGACCAGGATTTCTTCCAGAAGCAAGCTGCCACAAGCAGGAAGCCTGGCTTCCCATGGAGGAAAAATTGCCACCTGCAAACTGACATCACGCACCTGGGCAGCTGACTTTACTTACCCCTGGAAACAGGCCATCCTTTGTTCCCAACTCCCTCTGCCGGGCACCCGGCTTCAGCCACCTACAATCTTGAACGGAACAGGATTTTTTCCAGATGCAAGCTGCCTTGAACAGGAAGACTAGCATCACTTGGGGGCCCATAGGCCTGCAACAAATTGACATCAGGCACCTGGGCAGCTGACTTTACTTACCCCTGGAAACAGGCCATCCTTTGTGCCCAACTCCCTCTGCCGGGCACCTGGTCTCGGCCACCTACAATCCCGAACGTAACAGGATTTCTTCCAGATGCAAGCTGCCACAAATTGGAAGACTTGCTTCACTTGGAGGGCCAAAGGCCTTCTACAAACTGACACCAGGCACCTGGGCAGCTGACTTTACTTACCTTTGGAAACAGACCATCCTTTGTGCCCAACTCCCTCTGCCGGGCAGCAGGCCTCGGCCACCTACAATCCCGAACGGAACAGGAGTTCTGCCAAATGCAAGCTGCCACAAGCAGGAAGCCTGGCTTCCCATGGAGGGCCAAAGGCCTCCTACAAACTGACATCAGGCACCTGGGCAGCTGACGTTACTTACCCCAGGAAACAGGCCATCCTTTGTTCCTAACTCCCTCAGCAGGGCACCCGGATCCGGCCACCTACAATCCCGAAGGGAACAGGATTTCTTCCAGATGCAAGCTGCCACAAGCAGGAAGCATGGCTTCCCATGGAGGGCCAAAGGCCTCCTACAAACTGACATCAGGCACCTGGGCAGCTGACTTTACTTACCCCTGGAAACAGGCCATCCTTTGTTCCCAACTCCCTCTGCCGGGAACCAGGCCTCGGCCACCTACAATCCCGAACGGAACAGCATTTCTTCCAGTTGCAAGCGGCCACAGACTGGAAGACTAGCTTTATTGAGAGGGGCAAAGGCCTCCTACAAACTGACATCAGGCACCTGTGCAGCTGACTTTACTTACCTCAGAAAACAGGCCATCCTTTGTGCCCAACTCCCTCTGCCGGGCACCAGGCGTCGGCCACCTACAGTCCCAAACGGAACAGCATTTCTTCCAGATGCAAGTGGCCACAGACTGGAAGACTAGTTTCCCATAGAGGGCCAAAGGCCTCCTACAAACTGACATCAGGCACCTGGGAAGCTGACTTTTCTTACCTCTGGAGACAGGCCATCCTTTGTGCCCAACTCCCTCTGCCGGGCACCTGGCCTCGACCACCTACAGTCCCAAACGGAACAGCATTTCTTCCTGATGCAAGCAGCCACAAACTGGAAGACTAGCTTCCCTTGGAGCGCCAAAGGCCTCCTACAAACTGACATCAGGCACCTGGGAAGCTGACTTTACTTACCACTGGGAACAGGCCATCCTTTGTTACCAACTCCCTCTGCCGGGCACCAGGCCTCGGCCACCTACAATCCCAAACGGAACAGGATTTCTTCCAGATGCAAGCTGCCACAAGCTGGAAGCCTGGCTTCCCTTGGAGAGCCATCGGCCTACTACAAAGTGACATCAGGCACCTGGGCAGCTGACTTTATTTACCCCTGGAAACAGGCCATCCTTTGTTCCCAACTCCCTCAGCCGGGCACCCGGCACCGGCCACCTACAATCCCGAACGGACCAGGATTTCTTCCAGATGCAAGCTGCCACAAGCAGGAAGCCTGGCTTCCCTTGGAGGGCCAAAGGCCTCCTACAAACTGACATCAGGCACCTGGGCAGCTGACTTTACTTACCCCTGGAAACAGGCCATCCTTTGTTCCCAACTCCGTCTGCCGGGCACCCGGCTCCGTGCACCTACAATCCCGAACGGTACAGTATTTCTTCCAGATGCAAGCTGCCACAAGCAGGAAGCCTGGCTTCCCATGGAGGGCCAAAGGCCTCCTACAAACTGACATCAGGCACCTGGGCAGCGGACTTTACTTACCCCTAAAAACAGGCCATCCTTTGTTCTCAACTCCCTCTGCTGGGCACCCGGCTTTAGCCACCTACAATCTTGAAAGGAACAGGATTTTTTCAAGATGCAAGCTGCCTTGAGCAGGAGGACTAGCATCACTTGGGGGGCCATAGGCCTGCAACAAACTGACATCAGGCACCTGGGCAGCTGACTTTACTTACCCCTGGAAACAGGCCATCATTTGTGACCAACTCATTCTGCCGGGCACCTGGCCTCGGCCACCTACAATCCCGAACGGAACAGGATTTCTTCCAGATGCAAGCTGCCACAAACTGGAAGACTAGTTTCCTTTGGAGGGCCAAAGGCCTCCTATAAACTGACATCAGGCACCTGGGCAGCTGACTTTACTTACCCCTGGAAAGAGGCCATCCTTTGTTCCCAACTCCCTCTGCCGGGCACCAGGCCTCGGTCTCCTACGACCCTAAACGGAACAGGATTTCTTCCAGATGCAAGCTGCCACAAACTGGAAGACTACCTCCTCTTAGAGGGCCAAAGGCGTGCTACAAATCGACATCAGGCACCTGGGCAGCTGACTTTACTTACCCCTGGAAACAGGCCATCCTTTGTGCCCAACTCCCTCTGCCGGGCACCTGGCCTCGGCCACCTACAATCCGGAATGGAACAGGACTTCTTCCAGATGCAAGCTGCAACAAACTGGAAGACTAGCTTCCCATGGAGGGCCAAAGGCCTCCTACAAACTGATATCAGGCACCTGGGCAGCTGATTTTACTTACCCCTGGAAACAGGCCATCATTTGTGCCCAAATCCCTCTGCCGGACACCAGGCCTCGGCCACCTACAATCCCAAACGGAACAGGATTTCTTCCAGATGCAAGCTGCCACAAGCTGGAAGCCTGGCTTCCCTTGGAGGGCCAAAGGCCTCCTGCAAACTGACATCAGGCACCTGGGCAGCTGACTTTACTTACCCCTGGAAACAGGCCATCCTTTGTGCCCAACTCCCTCTGCCGGGCTCCTGGCCTCGGCCACCTACAATCCCGGACGGAACAGGATTTCTTCCAGATGCAAGCTGCCACAAGCTGGAAGACTACCTTCCCTTAGCGGGCCAAAGGACTCCTACAAACTGACATCAGGCACCTGGGCAGCTGACTTTACTTACCCCTGGAAACAGGCCATCCTTTGTTCCCAACTCTCTCAGCCGGACACCCGGCTCCGTGCACCTACAATCCCGAACGGAACAGGATTTCTTCCAGATGCAAGCTGCCACAAGCAGGAAGCCTGGTTACCCATGGAGAAACAATTGCCACCTGCAAACTGACATTAGGCACCTGGGCAGCTGACTTTACTTACCCCTGGAAACAGGCCATCCTTTGTGCCCAACTCCCTCTGCCGGGCTCCTGGCCTCGGCCACCTACAATCCCAAACGGAACAGGATTTCTTCCAGATGCAAGCTGCCACAAGCTGGAAGCCTGGCTTCCTTTGGAGGGCCAAAGGCCTGCTACAAACTGACATCAGGCACCTGGGCAGCTGACTTTACTTACCCCTGGAAACAGGCCATCCTTTGTTCCCAACTCCCTCTGCTGGGCACCCGGCTTCAGCCACCTACAATCTTGAACGGAACAGGATTTTTTCAAGATGCAAGCTGCCTTGAACAGGAAGACTAGCATCACTTGGGGGGCCATAGGCCTGCAACAAACTGACATCAGGCACCTGGGCAGCTGACTTTACTTACCCCTGGAAACAGGCCATCCTTTGTTCACAACTCCCTCTGCCGGGCACCAGGCCTCGGCCACCTACTATCCTAAACGGAACAGGATTTCTTCCAGATGCAAGCTGCCACACACTGGAAGACTACCTTCCCTTAGAGGGCCAAAGGCCTGCTACAAACTGACATCAGGCACCTGGGCAGCTGACTTTACTTACCCCTGGAAACAGGCCATCCTTTGTGCCCAACTCCCTCTGCCGGGCACCTGGCCTCGGCCACCTACAATCCCGGACGGAACAGCATTTCTTCCAGATGCAAGCTGCCAAAAGCTGGAAGAATGGCTTCCCTTGGAGGGCCAAAGGCCTCCTACAAACTGACATCAGGCACCTGGGCAGCTGACTTTACTTACCCCTGGAAATAGGCTATCATTTGTGCCCAACTCCCTCTGCCGGGCACTCGGCCTAGGCCACATACAAACTTAAACGGAACAGGATTTCTTCCAGATGCAAGCTGCCACAAGCTGCAAGCCCGGATTCCCTTTGACGTTTAACGGCCACCTAAAAACTGAAATCAGGTATCTGGGTAGGTGACTTTACTTATCCCTGGAAGCAGGCCATCATTTGTGCCCAACACCCTCTGCCGGACACCCGGCCTCGGCCACCTACAATCCCGAACGGAACAGGATTTCTTCCAGATGCAAGCTGCCACAAGTAGGAAGCCTGGCTTCTCGTGGAGGGCCAAAGGCCTCCTACAAACTGACATCAGGCACCTTGGCAGCTGACGTTACTTACCCCTGGAAACAGGCCATCATTTGTGCCCAACTCCCTCAGCCAGGCATACGGCCTCGGCCACCTACAATCCTGAACGGAACAGGATTTCTTTCAGATGCAAGCTGCCACATGTTGGAAGCCTGGCTTCCCTTGGAGGGCCAAAGGCCTCCTACAAACTGACATCAGGCACCTGGGCAGCTGACTTTACTTACGCCTGGAAGCAGGCCATCCTTTTTGCCCAACTCCCTCTGCTGGGCACCCGGCC
Source organism: Chamaea fasciata (assembly GCF_029207755.1). Lineage (NCBI taxonomy): Eukaryota > Metazoa > Chordata > Aves > Passeriformes > Sylviidae > Chamaea > Chamaea fasciata. Next base: position 3,777 of record NW_027094300.1, on the reverse strand, counting down.
TTGGCCACCTACAATCCCGAACGGAACAGGATTTCTTCCAGATGCAGGCTGCTTTAAACAGGAAGCCCGGCTTCCCTTGGAGGGCCAAAGGCCTCCTACAAACTGACATCAGGTACCTGGGCAGCTGACTTTACTTACCCCTGGAAACACGCCATCCTTTGGGCTCAACTCCCTCTGCCAGGCACCCGGCCTCGGCCACCTACAATCCCGAACGGAACAGGATATCTTCCAGATGCAGGATGCTTCATACAGGAAGCCCGGCTTCCCTTGGAGGGCCAAAGGCCTCCTACATACTGTCATCAGGCATCTGGGCAGCTGACTTTACTTACCCCTGGAAACAGGCCATCCTTTGTGCCCAACTCTCTCTGCCGGGCACCCGGCCTCAGCCAGCTACAATCCCGAACGGAACAGGATTTCTTCCAGATGCAAGCTGCCACAATCTGGAAGCCTGGCTTCGAGTGGTCGGCCAAAGGCCTCCTACAAACTGACTTCAGGCGCCTGGGCATGTGACTTTACTTACCCCTGGAAGCAAGCAATCCTTTGTGCCTAACCCCCTCTGCCGGTCACAAGGCCTCGGCCACCTACAATCCCACACGGAACAGGATTTCTTCCAGATGCAAGCTGCCTCAAACTGGAAGGCTGGCTTCCCTTGGAGGACCAAACGCCTCCTACAAACTGACATCAAACACCTGGGCAGCTGACTTTACTTAGCCTTCGAAAAAAGCCATCCTTTGTGCCCAACTCTGTGTGGCAGGAACCCAGCCTAGGACACCTACAATCCCGAACGGAACAGGATTTCTTCCAGATGCAAGCTGCCACAAACTGTAAGGCTGGCTTTTCTTGGAGGGCCAAAGTCCTCCTACATACTGACATCAGGCACCTCGGCAGCTGACTTTACATACCCCTGGAAACAGGCCATCCTTTGTGCCCAACTCCCTCTGCCTGGCACCCGGCCTCGGCCACCTAAAATCCCGAACGGAGCAGGATTTCTTCCAGATGCAAGCTGCCACAAGTTGGAAGCCCGGCATCCCTTGAAGGGCCAAAGGCCTCCTACAAACTGACATCAGGCACCTGGGCAGCTGACTTTACTTTCCCCTGGAAACAGGCCATCCTTTGTGCCACACTCCCTCTGCCGGGCACCCGGCCTCGGGCACCTACAATACCGAACGGAACAGGATTTCTTCCAGATGCAAGCTGCCACAAGCTGGAAGCCTGACTTCTCTTGGAAGACGAAAGGCCTCCTACAAACTGACATCAGGCACCTGGGCAGATGACTTTACTTACCCCGGGAAGCAGGCCATCCTTTGTGCTCAACTCCCTCTGCAGGGCACCCGGCCTCGGCCACCTACAATCCCCAACGGAACAGGATTTCTTCCAGATGCAAGCTGCCACAAGCTTGAAGCCTGGCTTTTCTTGGAGGGCCAAAGGCCTCCTCTAAACTGACATCAGTCACCTGGGTAGGTTACTTTACTTACCCTTGGAAGCAGGCAATCCTTTGTGCCCAACTCCCTTTGCTGGGCGCCCGGCCTCGGCCACCTTCAATCCTAAAAGGAACACGATTTCTTCCAGATGCAAGCTGCCAAAAGCTGGAAGGCTGCATTCCCGTGGAGGGCCATAGGCCTTCTACAAACTGACATCAGGCACCTGGGCAGCTGACTTTACTTACCCCTGGAAACAGTCCATCCTTAATGCCCAACTCCTTCTGCCGGGCACCTGGCCTCAGCCAGCTACAATCCCGAACGGAACAGGATTTCTTCCAGATGCAAGCTGCCACAATCTGGAAGCCTGGCTTCGAGTGGTCGGCCAAAGGCCTTCTACAAACTGACTTAAGGCGCCTGGGCACGTGACTTTACTTACCCCTGGAAGCAAGCAATCCTTTGTGCCTAACACCTTCTGCCGGGCACAAGGCCTCGGCCACCTACAATCCCAAACGGAACAGGATTTCTTCCAGATGCAAGCTGCCACAAACTGGAAGGCTGGCTTCCCTTGGAGGGCCAAAAGCCTCCTACAAACTGACATCAGGCACCTGGGCAGCCGACTTTACTTAGCCGTGGAAAAAGTCCATCCTTTGCGCCCAACTCCGTGTGGCAGGAACCCAGCCTAGGACACCTACAATCCCGAACGGAACAGGATTTCTTCCAGATGCAAGCTGCTACAAGCTGGAAGGCTGGCTTCTCTTGGAGGGCCAAAGGCCTCCTACATACTGATATCAGGCACCTGGGCACCTGACTTTACATACCCCAGGAAACAGGCCATGCTTTGTGCCCAACACCCACTGCCGGGCACCCGGCCTCGACCACCTACAATCCCGAACGGAACAGGATTTCTTCCAGATGCAAGCTGCCACAAGCTGGAAGCCTGGCTTCCCTAGGAAGACCAAAGGCCTCGTACAAACTGACATCAGGCACCTGGGCAGCTGACTTTACTTACCCCTGGAAAAAGGCCATTCTTTGTGCCCAACTCCGTGTGGCGGGAACCCAGCCTAGGACACCTAGACTCCCGAACGGAACAGGATTTTTTCCAGATGCAAGCTGCCACAAGCTGGAAGGCTGGCTTCCCCTGGAGGGCCAAAGGACTCCTACATACTGACATCAGGCACCTGGGCAGGAGACTTAACCAACCCCTGGAAACAGGCCATCCTTTGAGCCCAACTCCCTTTGCCAGGCACCCGGCCTCGGCCACCTACAATCCCGAACGGAACAGGATTTCTTCAAGATGCAGGCTGCTTCAAACAGGAAGCCTGGCTTCCCTTGGAGGACCAAAGGCCTCCTACAAACTGACATCAGGCACCTGGGCAGCTGACTTTACTTACCCGTGCATAGAGGCCATCCTTTGTGCCCAAATCCTTCAGCCAGGCACCTGGCCTCGGCCACCTACAATCCCGAACGGAACAGGATTTCTTCGCGATGCAAGCTGCCACATGTTGGAAGCCCGGCTTCCCTTGGAGGGCCAAAGGCCTCCTACAAACAGACATCAGGTACCTGGGCAGCGGACTTTACTTACCCCTGGAAACACGCCATCTTTGGGCCCAACTCCCTCTGCCAGGCACCCGGCATCGGCCACCTACAATCCCGAACAGAACAGGATTTCTTCCAGATGCAAGCTGCCACAAGCTGGAAGCCTGGCTTCTCTTGGAGGGCCAAAGGCCTCCTCCAAACTGACATCAGGCACTTGGGCAGGAGACTTAACCAACCCCTGGAAACAGGCCATCCTTTGTTCCCAACTCCCTCGGCCAGGCACGCGGCCTCAGCCACCTACAATCCCGAACGGAACAGGATTTCTTCCAGATGCAGCCTGTTTCAAACAGGAAGCCCGGCTTCCTTTGGAGGGCCAAAGGCCTCCTCCAAACTGACATCAGTCACCTAGGTAGGTTACTTTACTTACCCTCGGAAGCAGGCAATCCTTTGTGCCCAAATCCCTCTGCCAGGCACCCAGCCTCGGCCACCTACAATCCTAAAAGGAACACGATTTCTTCCAGATGCAAGCTGCCAAAAGCTGGAAGGCTGCATTCCCGTGGAGGGCCAGAGGCCGCCTACATACTGACATCAGGCACCTGGGCAGCTGACTTTACTTACCTCTGGAAAAAGGCGATCCTTTGTGCCCAACTCTGTGTGGCGGGAACCTAGCCTAGGAGACCTACAATCCCGAACGGAACAGGATTTCTTCAAGATGCAAGCTGCCACAAGCTGGAAGGCTGGCTTCCCCTGGAGGGCCAAAGGCCTCCTACATACTGACATCAGGCACGTGGGCAGGAGACTTAACCAACCCCTGGAAACA